>NC_142707.1:58396537-58547181 GCF_055471065.1 Atractosteus spatula
TCATGCAAAACCTATGGACAAAACAACTGCCTGAAAATGTAGTGACAGGTTTGTGTTTGCCTTTGTCATGAAATGAACATCCTATAAAAGTGACCATGTGAAATAAAAGTCATCTTCCCTTCAGACCATGTCTGCAGCCGTGGAGTGACAAGTTACTCCTCTCTTCCCTCCCCCTCTGCTGCCTGTTGGCAGTCTGTAAAAAGGAGCTTCTTTACAGAAATGGGTCAGAGTGTTTATTACAGGTTCTGTGTTTGGGAACTGCAGTGCAGCACTGCAGTAGTGTTTAAATGTGTGTTTCACATAAAGGCAACATGCCTTGGTTTTCATATTCACACAATATAGAGGTTTGAGAATATACTGTATGGGCAAATTATGACATAAATGATGTATGTCTGTGAGATTGCTGACTAACATTATGCCCAACATTTAATATTTTAAAGATAGTTTTGGAATAATCTCTATAATGTTATTTTGAGAATAAAAAACGTTCCTTTATGCTCCTAGACATTAGAATTGTCATGATTTAGTCCTAGATATTACTTTGTATACTGCACGAATGTAAAATAAATTTGTTATTGAACCTCCAATAATTTCTGAAGTTGTATATGATACACTAAAATGCATTGCTTTAACATTTTATTCCTTAGAAGTGGAAAATCAGGTGACACGGTGAATGGAACTGTACCTATTTCTAAAGGAACTCTAGAGGAAGATCCTGAGCCTCCACAGAAGAAAACTCTAGGTACTTACAGATGTTTGTGGGAATTATCTTTGTTGTGGTGTCATTTGGTTTGTATTAAAAAAGAGAATAAATGGTGTTCATCCAATCTCACTTATTTGCTTGCTAGTTGCTATTGCAGCAATTTTATTCATATTTGTGTTTCAGTTTCCAGTTTGAGTGAGAAGATGTGCTTAACGTTAGACACTGTAAGGCACTTTCATGATGCTGAACATGGCAATCAAAACTTCCTATCATAGATGTTGGGTTCTTTCAAGCTGTCTGTGAAAGCCATCCTTTCTAGTCTCTTTATAGGAGAGCCTGGTGTCTTTTAGAGAGTGCTGACCAGAGACCCTGTTGCCTCCCCTTATTTTAATGTGCACTTTAAGACATTCTGTTATTCTTCTTGTTTGTTGTTTACAATATCTTCTGGAAAAATTGGGCCATCCACAGAAAAGAGCTCCCAGTATTTTCCATTTTTCCTATTTCATGCAACATGTGCTAAACAATTTCATTGTTTAGATTCCCTCCTTCAGTCGTCAGGTTACTCTTGTCGTCTTTTACATATATACCGACGCTACACGCGGGCAGTGCGGTTAATCGCCCTCAGTAAAACCGTAAAAAGTGAATTAGGCGGTCCGTGTTAATGTCCCCCCCCGCGTCTGTGTGTTTGTTTCCGCCTGTGCGCGGGCCGAGCAGCCACGTTCGAGGACCGGCGGAAAGAGAACTTCGACCGGGGCAACGCGGAGCTGGAGAAGCGGAGGCAGACGCTGCTGGAGCAGCAGCGGCGGGAGGAGGAGCGCGCGGCCCAGAAGGCGCGGGAGGAGCGCGAGCGGCGGGAGAAGGAGGCCTGGGAGCAGGAGCTGAGGCGGAGGCAGGAGCAGGAGCGGCGGCTGGAGAGGCAGCGCGAGCTCGAGAGGCAGAGGGAAGAGGAGCGGCTCAAGGAGCTGGAGCGGAAGGAGGCAAGGGGGGGGGGGGGGGGGGCTTCTTTCTTTTAAAGTACAAGCAAATAAAAATGACATAGCGGTTCCACCTGTAATTTATCAGTTAAGCTAGAGGCCTTAGATCGGGAAACCCGATCGTAATACATCTCAGTCCTGTGTCGGTCCTGATCGGTGTATCTGTGTCTCTTTTCATCGTGTACTGTACTCCCAGTTGTAGACACAAATGGGAGTCCTTACCCTTCATATCCATTTCATTGTAATATTAGAACTAGTACTAGTGTTAATATTGCTGGGCCTCTGGGCACATTATTATTAACGCCTGAGACTTGCAACAAGTCTGCATTCCTCAGGCAGCTGTTTAGTATATGCTAAACATTACTGGTGGTTTCTGTAGAAGGCAAGGGTTCCTGCCTTAAGAATTACCAGAGTGATAAGCTTTTGGTTCATTTCTTACATTGTAGAATTTCCTCTATTTTCAAATACACTATACTATATGTTAGAGTAGTGCTGTAGGACCTATGGGTGACTTATACATTACACTCTGTAGCGTAAATCTTTTTTAGTTTATTTTCAAATCTGTTGTCATTCTGGCCAAATTGGGAATGAATATTTGAAGATTTGACGCACATCTAGTCTTGACAGCTCCTGTGTGCTAGAAGATGGCACTTTGACAGATCTCCTGATGTCAAACTTTGATCTTCAGCAAAGACATCCAAGCTATTTAAGTTTCTAATACAAAGCTTCCACAACATTATATATTCTTTGTGTATTGCTCCAGTCCGCCATAATGAAAACAGGAACAAATACAGAGATGTACTATGATAGTGGTTTTTCTTTCAAACTGTCACTGAACCAGAGATCATGCAGCATTAATGTACTTTAATGGATACATCAAAACGATTGAGGGTGTATACAACATTAAATATTAGTATTATTTTATGTTGAAAGAGTGGAATTTGAATGAAGAAATATGTATTGCTTGTAAACTCTTATTCTTTGAAGTATATGTTAGATAGAGGACATCTCTGGTGCTACCGTCAACAGGGCCCGTCTTGTGGTTGAAGTAATTGTAGTTGGTGGAAGTGTTCACCTGAGTGGGGATTGAGGTCTAAGATCCAGGTTTCGCAGGTTAGACCTCAAGTGCTGACTCTCTAGCACACTATGACCAGGATTTGTCAAACTGGGGAATCTCAGCCAATTGTACTCCACGGGGTAGAGAGGGAATAGCTGGCCAGAGTTCTTGATAAACACATAAGAACATCAGAATAGTTACCAATAAAAGGAGGACATTTGGCCCAATTCCCCATTGGTTGTTAATCAACTTATCCAAAAATCACATCCAACAGCTTCTTGAAAGAAACAAGGGTATTGGCTTGAATGGTATGGCTGAGCAGCGTCCATGCTCCCACAACCCATGGGACAAAGAAGTACCTCATGTTCTCACTTTTAAATGCACTTTCACTTACGTTTCCACTAGTTTGTGTTTCACTTTTCATTCTGTCAACACAGTGACCCCTGCTGCCTCCCAGGTGCTAGCAGGTTGTGGCGCTGCTGCTTAGGAATGTGTTACAGTCTCAGATGGCGCAGAATCCCCGCTGCAGATCTGTGCTTCCTGCGAGCTGTTAAAACAACTGGCTCGTGGATGTGTGGGTCAGAGTAGGTTGCCAACATGTTTTTGTTAGATCCTGCCTATGGTTGCAGCGTTTGTAGCCATGAGCTGAGAAATGCGAAAAACACAATTTGTAATTCCAAAATCATATGGGTAAAAGAAAGAAGGTGTATATTGATTTAAGGAAGACCAGTAATGGAACGGCAATTCGTCTCTCCTTACCTGCAGAAGGCAAAGCAGGAGCTAGAGCGCCAGCGCAAGCTGGAATGGGAGAGAACTCGGCGGCAAGAACTTCTAAATCAGAGGAACCAGGAACAGGAAGAAATTGTCAAGCTGAAGGCCAAGAAGAAGAGCCTGGAAATGGAGCTGGAGGCTGTGGTCAGTGGACAGCGCTCTCTATTGTCTTGAGGCTGACATGCCAGATTAATATACGTGTTGCTTTTTTATAAATGTAGGAATTTTTTAACACCATCTTGGTGTTTGATTAATATGATCATTGTATCTTTCTCTCTATCCGTAATGAGAGGTCTATGGCAGGGCAAAGCAGACACACTGAACTTAGTCTGTATTATTAAATTGACTAAAAACATAAAAATCAAGCACAATAATTTTTTAATTTGCTATTAGTTGGTTATGCATTCATTTTAGTCATCCATTATGCATGCAGTCTAAACCCCATACAAACCCTCCATATTGTAACTTTTGGGTAGCTCCTGAAGGGTCATACATGAATAGAGTGAACTGTCCAGAAAGACCATCCACTGTATTAGTTGTTTTTTTCCTTAGAGAAGTTTTCGTCACTAGCTGAAAATATAGTTTCAGCCTTATTTTGTGCCTTTCCCAGGGTGACAAGCACAAGCAGATTTCCAACCGTTTGCATGAAGCTCAGAGCAAGAGGAAGATTCAGAAGGGTGAGCTGGATCTCATCAATCAGAAGTGGGACCGTCGGATCATGGAGATCAATAACTTGCAGCAAGAATTTGAGGTTTGATATCAGTCATATTGTCATATAAAGAAGAGCTTCTCCAGAGAGCTTCGTGTTTTTTGATGCATTTATAACCTTTTTTTAAAAAAAATTAATTGGCCATAATTGGTACATCTAATATCCATAAAACATAAATCAGAGCTTGCATGTATAAGCTACAAGAATAAGCTTAGTTGGTGACAAGGTGACAAAATATGAGCTGGCCAATTGGGTCAATCACCTGATTTTTAAAGAGCCGATATGGCTGGCAGTTAAAGAAGCAGTGGAATTGTACTCTTTTCCTTTGCTGCTGTTATTGCATCCACATAAAAAATGAGCTGGAAGCAAATTTCTGAGGATGTATCATGAATTTAAAAGCTAAAAAGCTAAGCTAAAAGGACATTACAAATGGCTTTGAATGTTACTGTTACATGTCTTCATTCGTTGAGAGTTTAACTTCCACTTTACACTAAAATGAGCTTTAAGAAATGAGTTCAGGAAAGACTTCATATCTGTAAAACAAATAATGTGAAGAAGCAGTAAAGAATCACACCAAACATAAAAGGAAACAGTAAGATGCCTCAACATAGATACATATCATCAATTCCTTCTCTACAAAGATTTAACTTTTTTAATTGAATGTTTCACAGTCACATGTGTCTCACAGTAAATCCTGGTGTGCAAGCACTTGAAAAAGCAGTTTCTTTAGTGAGTTTGGTAGAGTGTCTACAGTATTTCTGCAGTTTTGATTTTTATATACTAGCGCATGCAAGACAAAAGGGAAAAGGTGGGTGGCACAGTGGCATAGTGATTGGCATTGCTGCTTTTCAGCGCTGGTCCAGTTCCTGGGCTGCTATTTGTTTAGAGTTTGTATGCTCTCCCCGTGTTTGTGTGGGTTTCATCCCACAGTTCAAAATCATACTCATTGATTAATTGGCTTCTGGGAAAATTGGCACTGGTGTGAGTGTGTTTCTGTGTGTGCCCAGCAATGGACTGGTGTCCTGTCCAGGGTGTATCCTGCCTTGCACTCATTGCTTGTCGGGACAGCCTCCAGGTTCCTTACAACCTTGTATTGGATAAAGTGGTTAGAAAATGGATGGATGTAGGTACATTGCACAAAAGTATGTGGTCTGATTTTGACTTTGATATTCTTAGCAAATAGCTAATAATGATGACACAGATCTTCAGCAGATATGGTGAATAGGAGTTCATTTTTAGTCAATCTGAAAAAAAAGCACTGGTGAAATAGTGGATCATTATGAGGATGACAGCTGTATACCCCATCATTTTCCATACAGGGAATACACGGATTGGGCAGCATTTCATATTCTAAGACTATAAAGACCATGTGCACAGTTTTTAATGTTGAATTTGTTTTTAATATTAAATTCTAAATTTGCTTCGGAAAGTATGTTTTCATCGATTAGAAATAATTATGTGCACTTGCAGTATCTATGAATTAAACTGCACACTGCCTTTATATTGTTTCCATGCAAAATTGCTGTCTTCACCAGCATCTTTATTATTAGTTGCTCTGCAAAAGCCCTTATGTAGAGGTAATTTAATTATAGTAAAATTATGAATACAAGGGAAAATTATGCACTGAAATTCCATGACTAGTAGAATGACTGTAAGGCTTGCATTAGCTGGAGGTGCAAAACAAGTGCTACTTAAACAAATGAAATAGGAAGGCTAAGACAATATAGAGGTAGTGTGGATACAGAACAGTAATGTAAACATCCTGTAGCTGTATACACCTTGTTTAAATGAGTAGGTATAAATAGCAGGTTACATTACTAGTATGATCATTAAAAACAGTGTAATGTGATACTGTATAGTATCTGTTGAAGGATGCTAATAAGTGCTAAGAGATCACAAGTGACATCTTAACGATGAGGCTTGAGCCGTTGTGGAAAGGTAGCCAGGGACTGAGTTGTTGTGATTTCTATGGGTAGTACATTTGCATTAGTCACAGGATACTGATTGATGAACAAAGGATGTAGCCTATATAATGTGCTTACTTTAATCAAAATAATGCTCCGGTATACAGCTGTCTATTTTTACTTACTGCCGTACAGTATGTTTTATATTACTATGGATTTTACTGTTTTAAAAGCTTACTTTATTGAAGTACCTTTGGTAACGGAAATTTACAGCATTACGGTATAATACTAACCACTATTAATTCGTGTGTCAGGTTATCTTTCTGATAGAATTTCCTTTTGTTCTTATCAGGATTATCAGAAAGAGCTCTCTCAGCTTGTTCCAGAACAACAAAAGCTAAACGACAAGCTTAGGAACATGAAATCAAGCAGTTTCCAAAGTAAGCATAATCCACATCGTGTTTTTTGGAATATGTAAGTAAAATGTAAACGGCCAATGAAATATACTGCATCTAACAATATGTCCTGGAGCCACCTTGCATGTAACCATTTTCTAACTGACTGTACCATAAAGTTAGCCAAAAGTTAAAAGTTTTTTCAAAAGTGAAAACAATTTGCGAAAAATTAAATTCCTATTACAAGAAATTGTATATGGTCAATAAAGTGATGTCTCTTATCTCTCTCTTAAGTATGGATTTTCATTAATTTGCTGTCCTGTGACTTTATAATCTCTGAAAGAAAATGGATTTAATTTTTACAGCTTCAGCAGTGACTACGTTAAAGAAGAATATAACAGAAAAAGATGTCTCATGTCGCAAACTGAAGGAGCAACTGGATGCTTTGGAAAAAGAAACATCAGCCAAACTTGCTGAAATGAATCAATTCAATAAGGAATTCAAGGTATGATTTATGAAATTATGAAAAAGAGGTGCACGAGAGGCAATACTTTGTGTCTTCAGTTTCTCTTCTTGCTGTATAAAAGTCTTTGTTTCCCCCACTATTCTTTTTTTACCAATGAAAAGATTTGCATTAGAATTTGAACTGTATCCCTTTCTTAGAACTCCAGCGCTATAGGGCTAAATAACAGTTGTCTCGGCTCCTGCTTCAGATGGATCTCTTCCCCATTTGAAATAGGAGCCTGTGGTGAAGAAGACAAAGACAATTGAGTATATCAATCTTTAAAAAAACACTTGGTCATAAAGTAATCTTAATATTAAAGGGATCAAGGGATCTATGTACATACATATGGTTCTGTAACAGTAAAAATATTGGGTTTAAAATATTATTGATTTATGTCATTTTCTTTACATGCTTCTTACAATAAAACCACATGTTGTAGCAGAACTGAAGGAGAATTTAGAAACCCTTATACAAAGTTGACGCTTTAAAGCCTCATCCAAGAAGAATATTAACCTCTCAGCTGGATAGGGAATAGGACCATCAGTCACCATTCCATTGTTAACAGCACATGAAACTAATCAGTAATCCTGCAGATGTCTCTGTCTGGTTAACATGCTACTTGATCCCTTTACTCTCTCTTCCTTCCTTGCCATTTTTACAGTTTGAGGATATGGATGACTGCGTCCTTCAGTGCCTTCTTTCTTTGCTGGGCTGTCTCAGCAATCTCTTCCTCTTAATTAAGGTTATTTTATATTCTTTCCTTATTTTGTGTTCCTTTCCATTCTGCGTTATTAAACCCCGTTTTTGCTCATTTCTTTCAACCTTGTGTGACTATCATTCCATCATAAAAAAACAGTATATAATCCGTTTTGCTTGAGATGTTTCTCTTCATTGCTTTTCATTGCTTGTATTCTGTTTTCTGAATTACTGCCTCACCTACTAATATTTGTAAAGAATCGGAACATGGAAGACATGAGACAAATTTAGAATTCCTGTGTCTTATACAATAATTGTATGTGCTTAAAATACATTATAAGCTTTCCAAAATTTATTTTATAGAAAAAAATCAAAATAGAGATTTTTCACAACAGTTGGTGAGTGCTGTTCTTATCTCTGAGTTGAGCATCAGAATACCATGTTTTTTCTTGGGTTAATGGAATCAATTTTCTTGAGTTCTTGCCTTTCCTGTTCCCAGTGAGTTTAAAGGAATGTTTAAAGGAAAGCAATATAAATACACACCAGGTTGGCAAGAACATAAGACATAACTGATTTTTTCATTACTTTAATTGTCGGTAAAACACAGTCTCTTGCCTGTTTTCTTTCCATTATGTGCTGAAAGGGTAGTTTGATAAAGAATGAGGGTTTGGTTTTTCCAGGAGCTCCGTGACAGCCAAAACAAACAGCAGACTGCCCTAGATAAGCTCTGCAAGATCAAAGAAGAAAAAATCAAAGAATTGCAAAGGCGCAAAGAGCAAGAACTGGAGAGGAAACAGAGGGAAGAGGAGGAAGCCATCAGGTGATCCTTCTGTCCTTTAATTTTAGAAAACAGGTTTTAAAAAGGAGAGAGTGTGGGCCTCCCTAGTGGCTTAACTGATACAGTAGCTTGTCTGCACGCAGGTTGAATTCTATTATCCAGAAGCTGTGGGTTTGAGATTGGGTCCTGTTACTAGCTAACTGTGACTGGGACTCCCGAGGTGGTGCTGCATATCTGGTGTGGTGTGCGCTTCCATGGTTATAGTGGGAAACGTCCATCCGTTTTTTGTCCGCAAACACTGGGACCTCTGCACCCTCCCGGTGTGCTTGCAGCTGGAGAGGTTGGGATGTGCCTGTCTTCTGTTAAGTGTTGAACCTCTGGTACGAAGCTGTGATGCTTGGGATGCACTTAAAGATGAGTGGTTTGATGGTGTCAGAGGAGTCTGTCTATTCTTCCTCATATATTAAGTAAAATATTTTGCATGGACAAAACCTGAAAACTAACATTATGATGTGCAAATCTTTATTATTAATGTAGTGAAGAAATAAAACTTTCAAATATTATTATTTTATTTTAGTTTCTTGTGTATTCTTATTCTTGTACTCACTGAATTAGAACAAAACTCAATATTAATAAGCAGACAGTGATGTTGGTGAGTCAACTAGTACAGTATGTACAGACTTTTTAAAGTTTTTTGTTCAGAAATGGTCAGTAGATAAAATAATAACAAAAAATAACAAAATAATATTAAAAGTTTTATGTATTCATAGTTTCTGATTTCTTGTTTTAACTTGTTCTGGCATGATATAGCAAACAGAGAATACTATATAAAATGGCTATTGTCCACAAACAAACACAAAAGACTCCTTTGCATCAGGTGTACGTACAGTATGTAAAAAACAGTTATCAGCAGCTGATGGAATGTGGAAAATCTTGGAGATACTCTTAACTGCAAGACTACATCTATGGTAACCACCACCAAATCCTTATGCTACTTGAAAAATATTACATCCTGGACAGGGAGCTGAAGGAGCTTTAAAAGATTTCAAGAAACTGAAGAAATGACAAAACCAAATTTCAGTCACTTTCATGGAAATGTGCACCCTGAATTGTCAGAGAAACAACAGATGGAAATTGAGAAGCTGGTCTCAGGTGGTGACAGGAAATAAAATCTGGCACTCCATCTCAACTTTACCACACAACAGTACATTAAAAACAACCAGGACCAGGCAGCCAGAATGCAGGAACTGAAGACAATAGCTCCCAGGACACCATCATAATGGTCTCTGAGTGACACTGGCTTACAAATTAGTGCTAGTACTGTCAAAATTTTTAAATGTTAAGTGGTCATCATTGGAGATGTAGCTGATATCATCCACAGAGTAGAGAGGCTCCCTAGTCTATGGAGGTACAGATTTTCCTTCTGTAACATATTGAAACATTTTGGAACCAAAATAAAGAACGTGAACAAACATGGTCTTCCCAGCAGTCATAACAGTACCAGGCAAAGGAAAATGCAAATGATATGGTGTGCAGAAGATGGTGTCAGCCATCTTGAAGACTGGAAACTTCCCATGTCGAAGGCCAACTGTGCAGACTTGATCATTGTATCTGGATAAAATGGGCACCAGGGGTCTTGGCATGATGATCCACAAAGACACCAGTAACATCTATACTAAAATGGAAAGTGGTAATTATGGTGTTAATGAAATCACAAACATGGCTTAATGATGAATGTAGCAATAGTAGATATACTGGAGTGATGTAGCATTATTTGTTAAAAGGAGTATTCAGATTATGAATTTATGTACAAAATATATATATTTTTTGGAGGACTTCCTTACACTCCATGTAGACTAGAAATAATTCTAGAATCCTATAGAAACTGTGAATGTCTGCTTCAGAAACTGAAATGGTAGTTGTGGTTATTAATGCAATTATTCATCCTGGCTTTTCAAACAAGGCAGTGAGATGAATACAAGTGACAGAATTATCAGCGAACTGTGGTCAGAATATGATATGCTTAGAAATATATTTTGAAATTGTATGGGTAGAGTCAAAATGAAAAAATCTACAATTTCAGTAAAGCAAAATCTGCAAGAAAGAGACAACTTAAAAAATGATATATGGAATCAGTGGATAATGGATGGATGTATCCCAAGAATGAGTAAATTAAAAAGCTCAAGAAATAGTATCTCATGGACAAATACATCTGGGAAAATCTAAGGGAAAAAACACAACAATATCCAGTAAAAGAAAAGGAGCACAGTGATTTGCCAGGGGCAAAATAAAAAGGATACTGGAAAGGCCCAGAGGGATAGAAAGAAATATTGCTGTGAAGGTAAAAATAAATAAAAAAGATAATTTCTGCACAACAACAATTAAACGAATGTGAAGGATGTTCTGAAGCGTATCTGGGACAATCATGGAAAACTTCTAATGAAAAGGAGAAGGCTAAGTAAATACTGAATAAGTATTTCACTTGGGTGTTCACAAAGAAAAAAGTAAATAGGCATAGAACAGGCAAAAGTGTTTCCTATAGGGACCCTAAGGAATACTCAACAATTAGCTGAACTAATTTGTTAGATTTCTTCAAACAAGCAACAATGGCAAAGAATTTACACAGAACCTGATATGATATGGTGAATTTAGATTTTCAGAAAGGTATAGATATAAAAGAAGAATTCTCCAGTTATATAGGTAGGCTTTTGGAGAGGTATGAATGTTTGGACTGATATTTGATTAATGCAAAGCATTACATATTAGAGAAGAATGATAAACTGATGCAATTAATGGAGTACCTCAGGGATCTGCACTAGGAGCATAATTCTTCCTAAATTAGATGAATTATCTGGATTCTGGTATAATTAGTATACTAGACAGGTTTGCAGATAAAACTAAATTGTTAGGAGGATTAGGTAACGTGGGGAAGCAATAAAAAAGACAAACAAATTATTAATAATTCCTTATACTTACATAGCGCTTTTCTGGACACCACTCAAAGTGATTTACAGGTAATGGGGACTCCCCTCCACCACCAATGTGTAGCACCCAACTGGATGATGCAACAGCAGCCATAATGACTAGTACGCTCCCCAAACACCAGCTACCAGTGGGGAGAAAAACAGGCTGACAAATTCATAGATAGGGATTATTATTAGGAGGCCATGATTGATAAAGGCCAATGGGAAATATGTCCAAGACGCCAGGGTAACACACTTTTTGTAAAACGCCCTGGGATTTTTAATGACCACGGAGAGTCAGGACCTTGGTTTTACGTCTCATCCAAAGGACAGCACCTTTTTACAATATAGTGTCCCTGTGACTATACTGGGACATTAGGACCCACACAGACTGCAGGGTGGGCACCCCACTATGGGTCCCACTAACACCTCTTCTAGCAACAACCTCAGCTTTGCCAGGAGGTCTCCCATCCAGGTACTGACCAGGCTTACACCTGCTTAGAGTCAGTGGATTGCCAGTTGCCAACCCTTATAAAAAAAACAAACCTTACTAACCTCTTCTGGTAGTTCAAGATATTAAATATAAGTATAAAACAGTAAATAAAAGTAAATATATTAAAAGTAAATAAGACAACTGTATAGGCTCACTAACTAGCTCTTGTAGGTGTGCTTGACAAATGTTTCAGAGAATAAAGCATTTCTTCAATATTGTTTAATTTCCGGAGCCAACCATGTGAGGCTGTGCCCACGTGAGTTGCGAGTCAACTGTTTTCAAAATCCTCCAAGGTCTTGAGGAAGTCAACCCAGTGGACTTCTTCAGATTCAACAGCTAAAACATGGAGTGTGGGAGTGTATTTAAACCTCCTTTACGCAAAGGGCTTTGGAAGAACGGAACAAACTATCCAGCTATTTCCTTGAAGCTGATACCATTGCATCCATTAGCTACCATGGGCTAGATGGTCCAAATGATCATCTCCTGTTTGTAACCTCACATTTTTAAAACACATCTCACATTTTTAAAAAGTCAAGACAAATTCTTCAGAACAGGTGTTCCTCAACAAGGGGGGAAAAGCAAAAATCATTCAGCATTTTGATAGCTGAGTTTTGACTACTGGTTTGATTGTTTTTTGGTGTTCAGCTAAAACAAAGTGATTTGCTACGTCCTTGCACATTCTTTTCAATGAAAGCACGATAGCTGTACAAACAGATATTTTGGTAGCAAGGAGTAATTTCTTTAGTTTAAAGAGCAGTGACATTAGGCAGATGGAAACCAAAATTTTGGCTTTGATCGCTGCGTAGCGTGTGTTGCAGGTTCCTGAACAGGAAGTCTCCCCCAGATGTTTGCCTGCTCAATCCCTGTCTGTTTTTGTCTGCACAGGAGAGCCAAGCTGGAGAAGGAGAGGCTGTGGCAGGAGAAAGTGAAGCGCGATGAGGAGGAGAGGCAGCGGAGACTGCAGGAGGAGAGGCTGCAGAAGCAGCGGGAGGAGGAGGAGCAGGAGGCCCTGGCTCGGCAGAGGGAGGCAGAGGAGGCCGCCGAGAGGGAGCGGAGGGCAGCTGAGGAGAGGAAGAGGAGGGAGAGGGAAGAGGAGCAGCGCAGAAAAGCTGAGGAGGAGAGGCGGAGGGAGGAGAAGAGAGAGGAGGAGAGGCGAAGGGAGGAAGAGAGGAAGAGAGAGGAGGAGAGGCAAAGGGAGAAGGAGAGGAAGAGAGAGGAGGAGAGGCGGAGGGAGGAGGAAAGGGAGAGGAGGAGGCAGGAGGAGAAGGAGAGGGAGGAGGAGAGGAGGAGGCAGGAGGAAAAGCGGAGGCGCGAGGAGGAACGAAGGCTAGAAGAGCAGCGTAACAAGGAGGAGGAGGAAAAAAGACGGCAAAGAGCAGAGGAGGCTGCAGTCAGGGATGCTGAGGAGAGGAAGAGACAACAGCTCCAGGAAGAAATGTCCAGGAAGCAGCAGCAGCAGCAGAACTCCGAGCCATTTACCAGCACTAAGATTCATGAGAAACTCTCCGCCCTTCTGAAGGGTATTGACGAAAGGCAAAATTCTCGGAAAGGTAAGGAAGATGGCATAATCACAAAAACATACCTAAGTGTTTGAGCCAGAATTTTCAGCATCACCCTTAAATGTACATTTGAAATGAGCAAAACTGCCATTGAAAGATCTGCTTTGGTTCTTAGTCAGTGTTTCCAAAATCTCACAACTGAGTGCTGAACAAGACCTCTCCTTATTAGCTTTTCCCAATATTTTAATATAAAAGCTTTCAGAAACATAGTTCATTATGCTGATATGTGGACCTTGTGTAAATTTAGAAACTAGGTTTGACTGTTTATGTGTTATGTGGTCAATAAAAAGCATAAAAATGAAATTAAGTAAAAATGCAGAACACAAATGAAAGCATTATTAATATGGAGCACCTAATACTTATTAGTACATTCAATATGGTTTCAGGCACAAGGCCAGTGAGTAAAGGACACCGGAAATCGGCATTTCTTGTGACCTACAGAGCTCTCTATCCCTTTGCCGCAAGAAATACTGATGAGCTCACCTTTGAAACAAATGACCTAATTGAGGTAGGATTTATTTCATTCTTACTTCACATTCTGTGTTGTTCATATACTTGTTACATGGAAAAGGAGTTAAGCTGCCATTTTGACTTAGCTTTAACAATGATGGATGAAATAAATAATGACTTTGTAGGAAGAAAACACAAATTTACAGGTGATTTAGGAGTCCTCCTCTGTAGGATTACAACCCAATCTAGAGAAATGTCACAGGGAGTAGTGGGGGCTGGGACTACTTTTACGTGGTTGTCTTTGCAGCATTCTGCCAATAATGACATGGACCTACTTCAAGAGAATTCATGTCCAGTGATTGAAAAAAAAAATTTTTTTTTGTAAAACATTGACTCATATTCATTCTACATCATCCTCATCTGAAAGCAACCAGAGAATCACCACAAGATAGGAGGTGTTCCCCTAGAAAATCTTTTTTGTGAAGAAAGTTCTGAAAATAATTTTAAAATATTTTAAAATTTACTTGGTGGCATTAAAAATGTAACAAATGCCATTGACATCATAACCTTGAATGCTTGATGGCGTTTATTCTGGATCTGCTAGATCCAGGAAACCTTAGTTACTTTGCTCAGAAAACCCTGACAACAGATTGAGGATAGTAGGATCCTAAACTTCAGCTTTGCAGAGACTGTTCATAATCTATTACCACTGAAATGTCTTGATTTGATTAATATTCACTCTCTTTGCTATGATGCTGCAAATCAAGTCTAAATGCATCTTATTTCCTTGGTAGCTCACGCTAAAACTTGAACGGTGTCCATCTGTTCAATTGGTTGACATGATTTTAGAAGAAATGAGGTCCTTCAGTTGACAGTGCATGTCAGAGCAGGAACTCTACCATGAACTGTCTATGCAACTCAGTGATGGGGTTGTGAGTTGTGAATTGAGAGGAGGCATAGATCTGGAGAAGGGTATAAAAACTATTTAAAAGTTCTCAACAGCACAATCGGGTCCAGGATTAACAAATGGAAAGAAAATGGAACCACCCTGCCTCTTCCTAGAGCAGGCTGTCCTCCTAAACTGAGCAACCATGCAAGACCTTTAGATGTGACCCACAACCCAAAGACCACTCAGAATTCTTCAGCATTTCGCCTCTATGGGGGAGTGGCTAGATGGAAGCCACTCCTGAGAAATGTCCACATAATAGCACACCTGGTGTTTGCAAGAGGCCATGACCCTGAGACCACACGGAAAAGCGATTCTCTGGTCTGGTGAAATAAATACTTGAAAGGAAAGCGCTCTGCCAGGTGCAAAACAAACAGTGCTCATCACCTATGTTACACCATTCCTGTTATGAAGCATGGTGTTGGCATCATCTTATGGGGCTGCTTTTTAGGGCAGGGAATGCTGAACTTTTCAGGATAGAGAAAACTGACAAATAACAGTCATATCCTTGATAAAACCTGCTTTAGTCGGAAAGAGACCTTACAGTAGATTGTAGTGAAGATCCACATTCCAACAGGACAACAACCTCAAATATATAGCTAAAGTTACAAGTGAGTGGTTTCCAGCTTGACAGGTCTTGCAAATCTGCAAAGAAGAATAGTCAAAAATCCCCAATATACAGATATACAGGGCTGATAGTCATAACCAAGAAGACTCAATGCTGTAATTGCTGCAAAAGGTGCTTATACGAAGTATTGATTCAGGTGTTATCTCAGTTAATGAGATTTCCACTTTTCATTTTTCTTAATCGTTTGTTACACCAAAAATAGTTTTGCCCCTTTACGTTGTTGTATGAATCTACTACTATTTCTATGCATTAAAAATCTGGTCTTAACATCAATACTTGGAATTGTTTGGGGGAGTCATGTGCTGTGCCTTAAAGTTATTTGTTGCAGTAAAAGCGAATTGTGGGAACTAAGAAAAATAAGTAACTTTGTACTATATTTTATGTACTATAAAGACACATACACTGGTTACATTTTCAAATAAGCTTACTATATGATCGTTAAAAAGTATATTCTTTTAAAATCCCCGCTACGCTTAAAGTATGTGTGGATAATAAGACACCCGGGAAATGCTAATGCTGATATTAATAAACCTTCCCAAATGAATAATCCTACAGGTTGATGAGACAACTAAGGGGGAGCCAGGCTGGCTCTATGGCAGTCACCAGGGACGTACAGGATGGTTTCCAGAAAGCTATGTGGAAAAGCCAAGTAATAATGAAACACCCTCCGTCACCAAACAGGACACACTGCCTCAGAACTCAGCCATTTCTTCTACCTCAGTCTTCTCTGGGTATGCTGGTTTCTTCAGGAGTTTTTTTTTTAAAATAGCAAGCATGCAAACAGACTGATGTGTGGACCTTGTTCTTTTCTCAAGTTCTTAAATAGAGGTTTAAAAGAGATCGTAAAACCCTCATTTACAAGAAAGCCTATCAACTTTCAGTAGTATACTGTAAATTGTTTACCTACCTTTTCCCTTATTAGTAAATTTTACGTTCCTTGAATTCTCAATTAGCTTTTTTATGTGGAGCAGAGATTCGTATTGAGTAATGAAAGGTGTTGTATAAATGAAATGTATTATTATTCGCTTAAGTTATTTTTAAATGGTCATATCACTGTATAATTGGTTGAATGACAGATAGTTTGTGCACAGTGATAATAGCACCAGGGTCCAGAGATTGATTCCTGTCTGCCCACATGTTATTACATTGCCACAGGTTCCATGAGATTGATGGTGCCTAATATGTTCATTAGCAATAAATAAGTTTTATGTAGACCACCCTGGTGGACATCAGTGAGTGTGGCGATGATATGCAGACTGGTAAAATGCAGAACACTCTGTGGGTTGGTCCAAGTGTGATTTTAAACCAGGAGAGTGTAGTTTCTACAGAATTCTGTAGAATTGATTGATGGCAACCTTACTGCATGGTGCTACATTAACCAAGTACTGGGACCTCACCCACCTCACTTCCTGGGGGGTTCATTGTGATGTGTCAATATTTCACAGATTAAAGAACATCCTCTTGCTGCTTGTGTAACAACGGCTTTACTGCAAGACGAATATCTGCTGTTAATTTCGTGATAGACTCTGTCGATGACAAATATTAATCAGCATAATGAATTTACCTGTGTCATGCCTGTTCAATAAACTGTAAGCGCACCACCTACAAAAACGGTTGTCATTTTCCCAATAATAACCTTGTGAATGTGTTGCAGTTATTTTATTTTGATGCTCTGTATGCTTTAGATACTGAAGCTTGATTATGCAAATTAGGTTAAGTTATTTTTGTTTGTTAATTCAACGTACCATGATACTTTACATCAAAAGATGTTTCAAATATCTGCTAGTGCAAGGCTACACTAATTTTTCTTATCATTTGTGTGCCTTGTATTGTGTAATAAAGCTCATTACAAAGCTTTTTTTTATTGCACTGCCTTTCAAGCCCTTGATGTTAAGAGGAGAAATAACAGGTGTCCTCTTTTTTGTCCATCAAGCAAATCTGAGGAGGAAGCCGGTTCCCAGCAGAAGCTAGTATCTGGCGTGGTGGGACAGAACTCTGCTTTCACTCCAACCCACTCTCCGGGCTCTTCGTCAGCTGATCGTGGACGGGTAAGCATGAAGGAGAAGCATGTTCACCTTCTTCCAACTTTCTTATTCCTGTACGTCATGAGTGTACTGAAGAAAGCAGAGAACATTCTTTGAAGTCTGAACAAGTTTGTAAGAAAGTTCACAAGTGAAATGTGAACAGAATCTTAAAATAGTTTTAAAAAAAATCTTCTCAAAGTTTCTCAGCTATGGTCCTCATGGCCCTGATGTTATCATCTTTCTCCTTCAGCCTTAGGCCTTTACTTCATTGAGCTATATTTACAAGGACTGGGCGTTGTTTTAAGAATGGGTCATTTTCAAATGTTTTAAAAACATTTTGTCTGAATTTTAAGTGTTAGTTCAAATTTGGTCTCATGAAAGTAGTTGAGAGCCTAAGTGGCACAGAAGCTTTCAGAGGGAGGCGGCAGGGATTAATTTTGCTTTTCAGCTTGTATTCGTGTACACAGTACAGTATGTCTGCTTTCATTTCCTTGTGTGTGCTTTGCAGCAGGTTTCCCTATTACGTTGCTTTGGATTGTTCTCTATCCCTCAATTGCATTTCCCACATGTTAAATGTTAAATACAGGATGACAAATTGTCAGGTATTAGGGAGTGTTTGCTTACAAGTGCTCTCATGTGGGTTTGGGAGGCCAGCTGTAGTAGGGAAAGCAGTTACAGCTGCCTAGCCTTAAAGGCCTCTATTGTCTGTCTATACAGTAGGTTCGCATGAGGTGCAGTATTTGTTTAATTAGTTCATTGGTGGAGGGCTAAGAGACACATTTTCACATGTTACAATAGGTATATATACTGTAGGCACTTGTGGTGGTAGTTAGTGCTGGGTAAGTCTTGTTTTGGGTGTACAGTAGGTTTGGCGGTGTGAAGATTGCTGTGTACTATATTCTTGCTGTCCAATGTGATTTCCATGTGCTCAGGTCCAATTAGCCACTTATCAGTAGGGAGATGTTCAAGTGGGGACCTGCGTCAGCTTGTTCTGCCTACAAAGGAACAAGTACAGGTTAATTCCACACTAAAAAATAAATAGGAGAAAAACAGTGTTTTAAATGTTGGGCCTTTATCAGGTGTCAATAAGGAGGCCTGGCATAGTAGGGTTATGTCAGTATGCGCTTCTTTAAATAAAATGCCAGTCCATGATATAGTGCATAAAAAGGAACATTAAGTATGTATTCCTTGTAGAATCTATCTGAGTTGTTTGCCCAGTGTGAACCAACTGTAACACTACAAAATGTACAGTCAGCACAAGGCAAACAGCCAGCTCCCTTCTGCCTGACTGTAGTGCATTGGTTGGAAACATTTTACATGAATACCTGCGCAACAGTGAGAAAAGACCTGACAATTTGATTAAACTAAAATGAACAATTTTCAGATTGGAAAAAAATGCAGACCAATTTTCCTAGAGACTAATTTTCCTCTGTGACTTAGTTAGGATGACATTAGACACACCCATTTTAAGAAATGGATTAGCCCAGTTTTTTTCTCATCGATAATCGTGTTACTCTTTCAACTAAAATTTGATTATGTAATTTATATATATAATATATACCTGAAGGCTCACACCTGAAGAAAGCTTCACAGCCGAAATGTTGTGTTTTCTCTCTTCTCTTTTCAGCATGGAATAAACCTATTACTTGTCCTTTGTAGACTACGCATGCTGACGGAGCTACCCACCTGAACTACTTCAATATATATTATATGTTTTCTTTTTTTCAATTTAAACTCAAGTGAACCCAAAATCAAGTTTCCTCTTTTTGCACAACCAATTTATTAGACCTTAAGTGTTTATTGCTGTATTTTTTTTCCTCTCCCTGTGTTTAGGTAGTTACTAACTTTCAGGCCCAGGCTCTCTGCTCCTGGACTGCAAAGACTGACAATCACTTGAATTTCTCTAAAGACGATATCATAACAGTGACAGAACAGCAGGAGAACTGGTGGCTTGGGGAGCTTAATGGAGTCCAGGGTTGGTTCCCTAAAGATTATGTGAAAGTGCTGAATGCTTCTGATGCACAAAATGAGTAAGTTATTTATTATAACTTATTATTCATCTTACTGTTATGAAATAATAAAATCATGTGTGCATTAGATACCAGGAAACCATTCTAATGTTTTTCTGATTTCTTTCTTTATAGACCAATTTATGCCTGTGTTGAAGGTTTTGAGATGCCAACAGACCTGACTCAACATGAAGGTAAAAGTCCATTTTCTGTGTAAAATTATATGCAGTCAGTAAAATAAAACTACATTTTTGTTACCTCCAAGATATTTTATGAACGCAATAAATGTTTGAGATGGAAAATTTCATTGTGTTTATCTTATCGTGTTTGGATATTGCCAACGCCTTTCTGCCTGACTGTAGTGTATTGGATTATATGGAAGTCTCTGGTCTGATGGTGTTTTTAATACCAGGCAGCAAGACATAATATGGACAGTGCTGATTGTGATGTATAATCAGACTGTATTTGAGAGGAATAACTGTTTTATTTTATATAAGAAGATAAAGTTAATGTTTTATTTCCTTTTACAGAGTATGTGGCCCTTTATACATATGAGAGTCCAGAGCCCGGAGACTTGACCTTCTGTGAAGGAGACACAATCCTGGTGACAGAGAGGGAAGGGGAATGGTGGAAAGGGTGCATTGGCGACAGAAGCGGACTTTTCCCCTCCAACTATGTCAAGCCAAAGGAGACTGATGTAAAAAACGTTTACATTTCTTCGTAGACATTTTTATCATAGATCTGTAGTTTAATTTTGAAGCTTTTTTTTGTTTTCTTTATATGATTGAAAGTGCAGTCCGGAGTGTCATTTTCACAGTACGATTGGAATACTTTGAAGTTCAGTCACTTTGTTGTGTTACCACCCTGTTGCCTGATTTAATCAGATTTCAGGAGTTAATCAGGGCTGAACCTGGTCACTACGTGGATGGGAGACATCCAAGGAAAACCATGTTTTTGCTGCAAGTGGTGTTGGTAGGCAAATAAGACTCTTCCCACTGGACCAAAATTTTCGAGAGTAATACCCCAGTATAGTAACCGGAGGTGTGATTCAACAAATTGGTCAATCCAATATCACTGTTTCTAAGAGTAGGGTTGTTAACCCCAGTGTCCTGAATGCATTTCTCACTGATCTTTCACTGTCTGGCATTCAGTTTTCCTGATCTATTGTGTAGTGTGTCTGCTGGTGCATATTGGCTGCTTTGCATCGCCCAAGTGAGTACAGCATTTCAGTCGTTGATGATGGGACCCTTTTCTTCTTTTTAATGTGGCTTGGGATCCTTGGGGATGAAAAGCACTATATACTGTAAAAGCCAGGAATTCATTATTTGACAGAGCACTCATTAGGGCGAAACACCCAGCTTGGCAGTTAATTAATAAAACTAGTAATATAACTCTTTTAAATAGTGAATTAAAAGAATTCGATAAGTATTTCATCTTACATTATGCATTTGAACTTCACTGATACACTTAAGGCGAACAGATTCAGTTTTAGTTTAATTTGAAATCAGACTGGTCAGAAAAAGGCCAGAAAATAATGTACTCTCAATAATGTTGTGATGAGGGAATCACAGAGACCAGATAGATAAATGCATTGCTGACCTCATTCCTGAGTCCCAGGTTGTCATCACATGATTTATGGCCAGCAGACTGTGGATGAAGCAGGAAGGCACATAATCAGTAACACCACCAAAAGTACATACATTGTTACACAACCATATCCCCATCTAACGTTTTCTCTTTGCAATAAAAATCCCGATCAGCAGTACGGGACTCTTGAGTTGTCAGTGTTACAGACCTCCGCTTGTGTCAAGTTCAAATGGTAACAGGTGATTAGTTGGACCTGGTAAGTGGGAGGGACATTGTGTTTAAATGTGTCTTTGTCCTGTGTTAATTGTTGGGTTAGTGGGAGTTGAGGATGTGAGGTGTTATTAGCATAAGAAGGGAGTTTGGAGAGTAACTGCAGGCAGTAGTTGTGTATGAGTTTATGGTAAGTGGAGTTGGAGAGAGAAGCAGGCTGGAAAGGAATCATGTTGACATGTTCGTGTTTACCGTGTTTTACAAATTTATGACAATGGATGCTAATATCACAAGTGCAATGTTACACGTATGTTCATGAAAGTATTAGAAAAAAAAGTCAAACAGAAATGTGATATGTGATGGATTGAAAGTATCAACAAACACATCATGAGCGCCACCACCATTGCCCCCAACTCAACAGAATTGTGATTGCTGATTTTTTCTTTTCTTAAATAATGCTAAATTATGTAGAAGTAGTTAAATGAGATATTTTTTTACCATGAGTGTTAAGAGTTCAGAGTGTTAGGATTAAAAAAGAATATGCATTTATTGTGTTTTATTGCTGATGTTTTTGTGACTGAGAAAGAAGAGTTACGTTAAAGCAGCTCTTCAAATGATCAGTTTCTGGAGTATCAGCAGTCTGTTTTATACATTTGAGCCCCCCCAGCATTTTTAAAGTAGAGAAATTGGACCGTTTTCATTTTTTCCATCAGTTGCATTTTATAATCCACATTTACAATTCGTAAATTCTATTAAAACCCTACTGTAAAGGCGTAGGGACAGAATCTTGATTCTAATCAACATGTTGTTGAACTTTCCTGTTCTTGTCTTGTCATTTTATTTTCAGAATTCAGGTGTTGCTGGTAGAACTGGGGCATCGGGCAAAAAGCCAGGTAAATTCCCAGTTTGCTCTTGTGTGTCAGTGTTACTACTGTAGGTTCACATGTATTCTAAAAACTGTAAAGGAATAACAGCCCACAGCCTCCTGTTCGTAAGTTGCCATGGTCGTGTACATTACATTAGTCTGGTTGAGTTCAATATGAATATGGGGGAATATCCACAGTAACTGCAAATCCAGAAATTGTTGAAAGGGGTAGATTGTGTGATTTTGTTGTTGTCTTTTATTGAAATGAGAAACAGCAATTATAAAGAACATGGGTTCCAGTGTGTTACAAGTTATTTGTTCGTGATATTCACATGGATCAGAGGAATTCTGTTAGTGTTTTAGCCCGTTGTACTTTTTTATCCAGGAAGATGATGAGTGGACAATAGAGAGCTGTTTGTCAGTGATATACTGTTAGTAAAACCTTCTCACTTTTCCAGTGCCAATACATAATACAGTAGTGTCACATTATTGCTCATCAGTTATTTACAAGTTTCCTTTACAATTTCAAATTTCAAATTGAATGAACGTTTGCTGTTTGAACACCTTGTGAGTAGAGATATCAGGTTAAATAGTATTGTGTACCCGTTGGCTTACACAGATGACCACATACAGTATCACTTAGTTCTCATTGATGTGTTGAGAGCACCCGATTAGGGTGTTTTTTGAAGAACAAGAAAAGATACTTGCTGATGTTCCAGAAGTTTTGAACAGAATTTGGATGTTTGATAGACGTGAGAAAATTAGTAGTTATCTTGTGCCGAAAGCGCTTACATGACTTAATGTTATATTAACCTGCTGCACGATATGGTTAAGGTATTTGTAAAAACGCTTACTCACCCTTTTATTGAGAGACAACATACATTATATTCTGCAACGTTGTATTAAAAGCACATGTATGGTTTCTATGTGCAGATCTGAAACTTGATCTCTTGCAGTAAGTGTTTTGTGTTTGTGGTTTCCAGAGATTGCCCAGGTGACCTCAGCATATACAGCGACAGGCACGGAGCAGCTCAGCTTAGCCCCTAACCAGCTTATCCTCATCCTCAGTAAAAACTCTTCAGAATGGTGGCTTGGGGAGCTGCAGGTTAGTTACATGTAGTCCCTTGTTTTTTAAAATACAGATCACATAGAGCTGGTTAACGTGTGAGGTAGGTTAAACACAGTCAGATAGCTGTAAGCACTAGTTGCCTTTTGTTTTGTTTTTCTATTTTTTAAAATAAACTGAAAGTGCAGCTACAACCCCTGTAATACACAAGAAAAAGGGAACTATATGCTCTCCTCTGACATGTGCACCTGACAGCCATTAGTCATTTGTCCTGCTGCAGGCTTTACAGCGCCTTACAGATGGACATTCGGGGACACTGTTTCATGGCAAACAGTTGCAGAGTCACAGTGTCAAGTCAGCTGACGATATAGACCAAATTCAAACTGGCAGCCATCTGCAGCATTCTGACAGTATCATCCTGTATTGGAGATGTTGTACATAGGACCTCCTAAATGGAATCATTGTTAGAATAATGTCAGATGTACTCAAAATTAGTAAGGAAACATATCCTTAAAAAATAATTGCATATGGGAATTACAAAATACATTCTCTAAAATTATTTTGAAGGTAATGTTATATAGTTTATTTTTGTATTCTCAGGCAAGAGGGAAAAAACGCCAAAAAGGGTGGTTTCCTGCAAATCATGTGAAGATTTTGGGCCCAAGCAGTGGCAAGACAACTCCAGCCCCAGCCCCAAGTAAGAATATCTACATGAGGGAGAATTGACCGCCTTTAAAAGGTCTTATGTTAACAAATAAAAGGGGAAAGTATAAATAGCCAATCAAACAGGGAATGGCATATCAGTTAGAAAGCTCTTCTGACTGACACTGGTAATCCAACTAATAAAACTGAGAACAAGAGGGTTTTCTTTACTCAAAAGGAGAGTCTGGAACAAGCTCCCCAGCCATGATGTCAAAATCAAAACCCTTGTTCCTTACAAGAACTGGTTGGATGCGATCATTAGCCAAACAGGCTAGGTATGGTAGTTAGTAGCTATGGATCTGATATCCTCCTCTCTTTTGTAACTGTTTTTCAGATAAGCTTTATTCTGACCTTTTTGTACATCTTCACAATTGGTGTATCTGTAGTGTATTAACGTGTTGTAAAATCCCTTGGTTGTGATTCTGATTCTGAGTAAAATGTGCGAACAGCTCTTGGTATTCAAAATAAGTGTGTGTATTTATTTTATATATATTCCTTATTATATCCCATATTTCCATTATCCTGTTTTAATAAGTCTTTTTATTTTGACACAGTTTGCCAGGTCATTGCCATGTACGACTATAAAGCAGCGAATGAGGATGAGATGAGCTTCTCCAAGGGTCAGATCATCAATGTGCTCAACAAGGACAACGCTGATTGGTGGAAGGGAGAATACAATGGCATCACAGGGCTGTTTCCAACAAATTATGTGAAGATGACAACAGATTCGGACCCCAGTCAGCAATGTAAGTGAAATGTTTAATAAACTTTCAATGCAAAGTGAACCTCAAGAACAACATAGGAAAGCCAAAAGCTATTCATTTTACTGTATTGAAACCCAGGGTGATAACTAGGATTGTGTTTTGAGGTGCACAGCAGCATCTGCAGCATAGTTTATATCATGTTTGTTAATCGCAGGTTTTCAGAAATTAAGTAATGCTTAGAATTTCATTTTCTGTAGGTTTGGGAACCACAAAGAGAAATCTACACCTTGAGAAATAAATATTTTCACATTTTTAGCATTTGTAGTGTAAATGTACAGTCAACCTGAATTTTCACTAGCTGTCAAACACGTTTACGTTTTTAAAAAGGGAAGAATATAAAAGCTGTTTGCTAAAAAGTCCCTGAACATATGAGAATAACACTGATCAACTCATGAAGAAATTGTTTCTGTCCTTGTTCGTTTCTTGTTGTTTTTTTGTCATGGTCCTGCAGCAAAAGCTTATATTTAAAGCAGTGCATTAATTGTAAAAACATTGTTTTACATAAAACTGATATCTGCCTTAATAATGAGTCAAGTATAAGAAACAGTGGAATTAAAACAGTGAAGCTTATTTCTGTTGTGAAGGGAAATAATCCAATCAGTAGAAAATGGTCACTTCCATCTGACTGCATATGGACTGTACCTCTTTGAAATAAAATGTCACCAAAGAATACAGTATATCCATACTTAATATCCATACTTAATGGGTCTTCGGAGAATAAGGAATCAAACTACCCAATACTTTAAACTGGAAATGAAAATGATCAAGATTTGAGCCAAATGTTAAAACATTCAAGAAAATGAACTAAAACTATAAACAATAAAGGGCCACTGCTTTTTGTACTGTATGTTTGAAAGTGTGAGACCTCTCTTTGACAGGGTTCATGATCACTCTCAGCTGCTGCATGTACCTGACAACAAGATAGCATGATTCCCAAACAAGAAGTTGATACATTCTTGCAGGATTGTCTTCTATAGCCTCTTAGACAGTGATCAGCTATAGACTGTTTCCACGGGATTCTTATTGTTATCTTGGCTATTTTTTCCTTTGCTCTGGTTTAGTGTTTGAACATATTGGCTCAGATTTTGTAAATTATAGAGATCAAAGATCATTATCTGTAAATACATGAAGTTTGATTATCTGATGCAAACTATAGAGTGATTGATGAAGGAACAGCTTCTGTCTATAATTGAAAAGTCACACTGACCTTTTTGGAAAGATTACTGTAATGCTCTGTGATCTCTCCTGTGCCATTACACTGCCTTTAAAGTATGAGTTTCATTTAGTCGCCACAGCTCGAAAATGTCTGTGAACAAGTGCTCTCTGTTTACATGTCTACATGTCAGTCCTCCCCATGAATAGTCCTCTCCTGGTACATGAGCAGCACTTTATTTAATGTCTCCTTCAGTACCCTTGCTGTGAAAGTACTTGTACAGGCAAGTACTTAACTTGAAATCACATGGGATTCCTGATTCTCTGCTCTGACAGAGAAGATCTAGTGACCCCTGTGGTCTCAGAACAGCTCCAGAGCAGTTGTCCAGGTCTATTTTTCTACAAATGTACAGTATGCAGTCTCTTGGAAATGTTCTTGCTCTCACTGGTTCAATTTGATTGACCTCAAAGCTCAGGCTGTGCCAAAGAACCGCACAAAGAACTTCTGCACTAACCGTTTCACTTCTTGCACTCCTTGATTCCTTCATATACTAATACTTTTGCAAGGCTGCTGTTCTTGTGTCTGTCATAAAAAAAACCTAATTGCTGTGATTTTGAAAATGTTTCTTCCAAGATTTGTGGAAGTGCTCTTTTATAGTTCTAGGGAATTTTCTGCTCTTTCTGCTAAGGACAGCCCCCTTTCTGAACTAAAGAAAACAATTCATTAATTTAATTTGTATTTGGAACAGTTACAGAATATTTTATGTAGTTGTGCTGCATATTCAGCAGTAGACCTTAATGTCTGCCATCTGTATCCTTCCATACTCCTTACATTCTGTGTTTCCTTCCCTCTCTGTTTTTGCTTTTTTCCTTCATTTTTTATAGGACCGTAATGTTGCCTTCCTCTCCACGTACGAAAGCCTCTCAAAGAGACCCACTATCCCAGCTTAACCACATGGTGGATGCTGAGTAGAGAGCCATGATCAGTGCTTCTTCTGCGATTGTTGCCTTTAGGAATTTTAGTTTGGTTTAATGGCTTAATGTTCATAGCATGATATGATTGGGGCAAGACAGTTGTTTTTTGTGTGTTGCTTTGTTTTTTTGAACAGTTACTAGTCTTTATATGAGGGCAGATGCTTCAGATTTCAGTGTGTTTATCTGTAATTAATATGCTCTTTCTTCAGTAGCAGAGTATTGCATGAAAGTAATTGGCATTTATCAAAGAGGAAAAACAGCTATCTAACCTAGATTTTTTAGATAAGGACATATGGAATTGCCTCTTTGCTCTCATGTAAAGTGGTTTCTGTTAATGTAGGCAGAAGGGACGGATAGTGGGTCTTTCTGTGGCTTTCACATCTGTTTCGCTATCCTCTGTCCTTCCTCCCTACTTTTTTTTTGACTGGGTCTGGTTTGCTCACATAATTCATTTTGCTTTGTTTATCCTGTCCGGTGGTGGGCATGTGGTCACAAAAAACCCACAACCGTTTTTTTATCTGTGTTATCCTTTGGATTTCTGTAGTAGTGATGATATATACAATCTGCTATTTCTGAGTCTTTTTTTAATTTGTTTCAAGATATGTTTTTAATGTTTCCATTAAATGCTTTTCACTGTATGGGACACACATTATAGATTGCCTGTGAGTTCAGTATTTCCTGAATAGTGGTTTCAGGTGTAAGGTATAGGAGTTTAGTTGTTAGATATTCAGTAGGTGGTCTATACAGTATCTGCAGCCCAAAATGTATCCAGAATGACAGCAGTCTTGAATAGCACCAGCAGGGGTCAATTTCTGTTGCACTGTATCAATTACAGTGACATTTACACTATTTACTCTAGCTGTAAATTTGTTACCAAACGATCTAATTTCAGATTAGAAAAATTACAGAAAAATAAATACTATTGCATAGGCGAAGGAGTGGCACTCCACAGTTTTAGCAGCAGTATCTTTGAACAGAGTTTTAATAAACTGGGAAAACTGTTTTCAGCCACTTTTCAGTATCAAAACACACAGTGTTACAGTATTCACTTAAGTTATTTCTCCTCTTTAGAAAGCAAGAAAAAGCTCAAGAAAGCTCAAGCTGAAATGTTTTTTCCAGAGTATTATGGGATTTTGTTCTATAGCTGCATGCATATACTGCCCTTGTGTGCAGTATGAATAAACTTTCTCTTTTAAGCACATTGGCATGTAAGTCGTAATATAAGTGCAGTATCCAGATCTCTTGAAAATATGGAATACACATTGATTTTTGTTTATTTTTGAGGGCATAATAAAAAAGAAAAAATATTATGAGACACTTTAATTTGATTTTTACATTATTGCCCATTTGCAATTTTATAAACAATGGCAGCATTGTGTTACTTAGCTACATGCAGCTAGGTTAATCATTAGATTGAATTTTGCCATGCAATGAGTTAAATCCCATTTTCCTGAAACTAAGTTATATGTCACAAAATGGTATTGTAGTCCCTCTGCCCTACATATTTGAATTCTGTCTTTTTTTCACATAGTTAGGGTTTATACTCCTGCTAAATCAGGTATTAACTTCACCTACCACTGAGTACTATATCAGCCCCTTCTCTTTCAGTTCCTCCTTCTTTTATACAGTGAATCCCAACACTCTCCTATTGCTAGAATAATCTAGGTTCCTTTTTAAATGCAAGAGCTTGTTTTGGACATTTGTAGCAAGGTTAGAAGTATAAGAAGGTAAAAAACATATATACAGTAAGACGGTAACATAAGAAAGGTTACAAATGAAAGGTCTTTCTGCTCACCTAGCCTCTTTGTATTGCATGAAGTACACAGTCTCTAGGGTGAAAGGAAATTCTGTAGATCTGTTTGCAAAAATAAAATTCCAATTCTGAAGCTACTGATCCTTAATTGGTAGGCTGATTCCCATATATTTTGTCTTAATATGTGTTTGATTACAGCTGAACTACTATACCTTTAATACCTGCATTATGAAATGTGGTGTTTGCAACTTACAATAAGAGTGTGAATTCTAAAAAAATGTCTTACAAATCACAAAAAACAGAAATTGCAAGACATGGGCACAAATTCCACAGCTAATACTAATCATATTGATATAGTTCAAGTAGGTAGCT
The DNA here is from genome assembly GCF_055471065.1 of Atractosteus spatula. Lineage (NCBI taxonomy): Eukaryota > Metazoa > Chordata > Actinopteri > Semionotiformes > Lepisosteidae > Atractosteus > Atractosteus spatula. The sequence goes on from NC_142707.1 coordinate 58,425,548, forward strand.
GCGTCAACATGTGTAGGCTGCAAAGGAACAAGTAAAGGGTTTGTACCATGCTGAAAAGAAAAGGAAAGAAACGCAATGTTTCGGCTGTGGAGCCTTCTTCAGAAGGCTCACACCTGAAGAAGGCTCCACAGCTGAAACATTGTGTTTCTTTTCTTCTCTTTATATATTGATATAGTTATATATACAGTATTTTGCTTCAGTTTTGTGGTGGCTGCTATAACTATTGCTAGCATCAGAGTGTAGTTTTTTAACCATTCATAGAGGGATACAGTTTGCTGGCAGCTTTTTAAACATGATTTGTTTTTCATGTATTGAAATGTTACATTAATACTTAATGTCACTATGCAATTATTAGAAGAGGTTCTTGCTTTTATCTAAAAAAACATGGGTGGTGTTCTTATTAGCATTTTTATTTTAAGCTCAACACATGTTTATACATTTTCAGAATGTGCCTCATTTATATAGAGAAATACCTATAATGAATAACAGAAATAAACGCTTGGTTTAAAACATGTGCACCCTTTTGGAGTTTAGTGTTTTTTTGTGCTATGATGAAAATCATGGGTTCCTTATATCATATTCTTCATGTTTCCAGTAGTTAAAGTAGAAGTGGGTTAGGAACAAATCATATTAAACAAAGAATAAGAAAATCCACGTCTCCCACCCTTCTGTACAAAACAGTTGTTTTCAAGACGTTGAGAAGTAGTGTTTGTATATTAAGTAAATACAATGGTAGTTTGAATCATCTAAGAAATCTAATCTGTATTATTATAATAGTATTTATTTTAGTATCTGAAAACTCATGTTTATTATTTTAAATCAAAACAGAATATTTCAGTTATTATAGCCCATACCTATACCTCACAGTTTTTCAAAAGAATTTAATTTCAGGTAAAAAGTATGTTGTGAATCCATTTTGATATTTCTTTAAATAGTTAAATACAGTAGTTCTCTATCACTGACTGCCTCACACCCTAGTCTAACTATTAATATAAATAATAATAGGAGTTCAATCTTGATCCTAGAGTGCTGCGATCTAGCTGTTTTTATAGGTAACCATTACATTATAAATTTATAAAGACATGTAAAAATCTATGAGGTTTGATCAATTTAGTAAGTTAATTGGTTCAATTAAGAAAGTCGTTACAAATTTCTGATTTAGGGATGTCCCATACCTCTGGGAAACTGCTGGGCTAACTGCTTGGCTCTTAATAACCAAGGTTAACCACTCCAACTCTTAACAGTTTAGAGTCACCCCACCCCTGGGGTGGCTGTCAAGTAAATATCCTTGTCATTCTGCCTTTGGGAGTCTTTTCAGAGCCGTTGTTGGTAGAACAGTATGATAGAATGGCAGGTAAGAATGCAAGAGGAAAAACGAAGAATGGAGAAAGAAAAACAAAAAGGACATGCACTTAATAGAAATAAATTTATCAATTTTAAGCAATTAGAGTGAGAAAAGAAAATGCTTTCAAGAAAAGTTAAGAGTGTACCGTCAAACGTAGGAAACCTATCCATAATAACCTGTTATTAATTTTAGTGAAATATTTGAACATGAATACAGTTTGTAAGTATAAAACTGGGAAACATGATGTATTGATACATGTCAGTTTTCTGTGGCGGGGTCATATTCACACAGACTAAAGTGTGTCATAGAGACAGCAGAGATCACTGTCAATAGTAAATGCATCGTACAAAGATTTATTCAGGAAACAGAAAAAAAGCTAATAGGTGATGGTGTCAAAACATGTCAAAAAGCTAGAATGTAAATGCATGTGAAGAAACTTTCAAAAACTGAAAAAGTAGAAAAGATATCCTTCATGAATGAATGCAAGAATGACAGGCAGACTCCCTTAAGACCAGTTCACAATGTGTGTGTTTTTTTTCTTGCCTATGTGACAGCCCGTGGACAGCTTGTTAATTTATTTTTGTTTCTTAAGTCCTGCAATGTTCCTGAAGAACTTAGCACACAAGACATTTCTTTGTCAGACCACCTCTCATACACAGGAACTCCCTTGCTACCCAGTACACAGTTACTACCTGCATCTCTGTTTATGTAACTATGCTTTTATTGGTTGCTTTTCTGTAAACATGCTATTTTTACTTACAAAAATGTCATTTATATAAACTTACATAAATGTCACTTACATAAATGTCACCTTTATTATATTGAGAAAGGTTTCTTTATCAATATAGAGGCAAGTTACCTTGAAGCTCAGGTTCAGGATAACTCAGGAGCTGAGTTATCATATCTTCCTCTTCTATGTTCATTTTGTTCTTGCATGTCTGTGGAAGTGCATGAAGGAAAGTGTATAAAGGAATGGTGCTTATCAGCTGGACTATTGTTTCCTTATTGTTTTGCATATCCATTTGTGTGTGTCTTGCATGATGTATGTTATTTCTTAAATATTATTTAAAGTACTTTTTGCCTACTATATATTAGGGTTTGTTATATTCAAAGGGGATACATATTATGGTGGTGGGGGTTATGGGCAGTCTGTGAAAATACTAGAGGAATTGGTACAAAGGTGTTGCAGCAACCAGCTGAAGTGTGGGTCTTTCACCCATAGGTAAGCCTCTTTAATGGATTTTTGCTTTTCGATGTGTAAATTATTCCTGTATACAGTAGTGTAGTGCACAGCTCTAAATGTTTGTATTAAATGCTAAAAGACTGGGCTACAGTGGAATACAAATAGACTTTTGATGTACATTTGATCTACTTTTTAATGTCTTAAGCGTCTCAGCCTGTTAATACTATTAGTGCAGTATTTAAAAGTCTGTGATCTCTATTTAAAGAGTTTTTTTACAACCTGTTTGCACTGATGTGTGTGTGTATCTCTTCTTACAGGGTGTGCTGACCTGATGAGCCTCGACACTATGTCACCCCTGGAAAGGAAGCGGCAGGGTTATATCCACGAGCTCATTGCGACTGAAGAGCGATACATGGATGACCTTCAGCTTGTATTGGAGGTACAACAAGAAGCAACACAGAACGGTCTATATGTATAAGAAAGTTCGTTTAACAGAATTGTCTCTTCCCTTTATGAAGGCAGTAATCTCAGAAATGTTATCTCTTGGAGAAGTGGTTAGGGGATTATAATTCCTAACTGGGTCATGGGGGTCAGATTCCTAGTGGGATGCTCCTGTGGTACTCTCAATGAACTTCACTCAGATCACTCCACTAAATGTCCTACAGATTAAACAGGTCTCCAGTTTGCCATTGGAAATGAGAATTTCCTCACAACTAACTTACAGTACCTGGTAAAATAAAGGCATCAAAATATATATGGAGCAATATCCTTCAACCACTTCAGAATTAATTAAGTCCCAATTCTTCTTTTGTAGTTATTTGTAAACAACTTATTTTGCTTTAAAGCAAAGACTTGTGCTTTTTTCAGGTCTTTCATAAACCTATGGCGGAGTCTGGAATGCTTACAGAGAACGAGATGTCAATGATTTTTGTGAACTGGAATGAGCTCATTACCTCAAATACTAAGCTGCTAAAGTGAGTGTTCTTATGTTGTGTTTGTACACCCGTTGTTCAAGGCCTTCTGTCATTTTACAGAATATACATAGGAAAAAGTAGTTTGACTCAGTTGTGGGGGAGCTTAACCAGGAATGTGTGTCCATCAGGGCCCTGCAAGTGCGGAAGAAGACGGGGGGAGAGAAGATGCCAGTTCAGATGATAGGAGACATCCTGGCCTCTGAGCTTGCCCACATGCAGGCCTACATCCGCTTTTGTAGCTGTCAGCTCAACGGAGCGGCTCTTCTCCAGCAAAAGACTGACCAGGAGCCAGACTTCAAGGAGTCTCTCAAGGTGAGCTTTTGGAAAAAGTGAAGAAGTTAGGTCATTTAAAAATCTGAAGCAGCATCTAGAACAGATTTGATACATGTTTGAATGTAAATGAGGCTTAAAACTGTCAAAACACTGAAATAAAATAGTGTCTTTATCATACAGAATTCTGTAGCATTATTATTATCTTTATTCCGTGTTTGTATATAAAAGGCAGTAATCATTGCTGACTTCTGTTTATCTGTTTATCTAAGAAAAACAAGGTGTGTAGATTTTAGATATTGATTAAAAGTGTTTGGAGTCATTTTGATTAATCGATCATTCATGACTGGCTGTGAAGCACTTGCATGACTTACCTATCTAGGTAGCCAAAGAATTAAGTTGTCTTATAATTGAGAGAGTTTATTGGGCACAGGCATTGAGGTGATGTAACCTGTTGAACTGATATTGATTTTCTTTCATTTTGATCTCTCCCATATTATGCAGAGATTTGCCACAGATAACCGGTGTAAAGGGATGCCTCTCTCCAGCTTTCTTCTGAAACCCATGCAAAGAATCACCCGCTATCCACTCTTAATTAAAAATGTAAGAGTTATAGGATTCAGATTACATAACTATTTGTAATTTTTTTTTGTTTCTGGAGCAAACTCATAATTTATTGCCTTTTCTGCTCTAAAAAATATATGTAACCAAGTATTTCTATTGATTTCTTAAAAGGTAGGTAAACGATTTTGAAGTTTAGTTCTGTTCATTTCACTGCAGTTTTGCCACACTGATGAAACCCTTCTAGTACAGGGAGTAACTCAAGATTGATTTGTCCTTTAGTGTCATGGTTTTCCCCATACAGTACATTAACTAAGCAGCAGATGTAACTGATTTATACAAGCCAGAGTGCAAACATCAATCCAATTAATGTGCTGAATGAGGTCAATCATATTTCATACTGTTGCATTTTATCATCTCTTGCCGAAAGGGTCTCACTGACATTGGTTAGTGTTCCTAAGGGTTGAAGTACAGTATGTTTGCCAGTTAAGAATACTAAACATTGTGGCTGGAGTATAGAATGATCTTCATCATGAACATCCAGCCATTTTCTTCATCCAATACAGGGTTGCAGGGGCACCAGGACCTTTCCCAGCAAGCAATGGGCACCGGGTTTTATATACTCTGGATGGGACACCAGTCTATCGCAGGGCACACACTGGTGCAAACACACACACAGTCACACCAGGTCAATTTTCCCAGAAGCTAGTTAACCTAGCAGTATGTGTTTGGAAGTGCACTCAAGAAGAGCATACAAACTCCACGCAGATAGCACCCCAGGTCCAGAATTGAACCCAGGGCCCCACTGCTGTGAAGCTAACCACTGCACCACCACGCCACCCTCATCAGGAACATAAAATCCCAAACTAATAATGCGAATAATTATGTGGCATCATCTACGAATAAACTTTTTCCTACTCAGAAGGCAAACTACTACTATTTTTCATTTCTAATGATGAGTGCAGGTTGTCAGCGGAGGAACAGTGAGGATTTATTGTCTACTTCAAGCCTTTGCTTTTTGTATGAGCAGATTTTGGAGAGCACTCCAGAAAGCCACCCTGACCACAGTCATCTCCGGGAAGCTTTGGAGAAGGCAGAGGAGCTGTGCTCTCAGGTCAACGAAGGTGTGAGAGAGAAGGAGAACTCTGACCGCCTGGAGTGGATCCAGACACATGTGCAATGTGAAGGGATCACGGAGGTGAGACGGCAGTACAGAAACAAGTCCAAATCAAACTCTACTAAATTGCACCTCAGCTTTGGCAGAGAAAAACTAATAGCTGATCACCTCAATGTTTTTTCTTTCTGCTTGTTTTAAAACCCATCAATACACGTGAAAAAAACAATTGATGGTTCTATGCTACCAGTTTAAAATTGATTGTTACGTCTGTTGTATAGCTATTTTACACTAGTAGTTCAAGTAGGTACAGTAGCTGTGTCAGCATGTGTTGGCTGCAAAGGAACAAGTAAAGGTTTATTCCATGCTGAAAAGGAGCCACACCCGATGAAGAATTCACAGCTGAAACGTTGTTTTTCTTTTCTTCTCTTTTCAGCATGGAAACCTTGACTTGTTCCTTATTTTAGGCTTTGCCAGAAGCACAACATTAACTTTACCACAAGATTAAATTCGCACTCTGATCTGACTTCAGGGTTATTTACAGTTGATAATGACAAGGAAATCTGTTATCACTTTATTATTCATTAAAGCAAAACAGTGTTATTCTATATGGACCCACCTACAAATGGCAAATTTCCATTCCAAGAAGACGCTTTTATGCAAAAAAGATTATTTAGTTTGTGTAAAGATTAATCTGACATGATGTAAATGTGATCCTTAGTGGTGTCTTTTGAGATATGTGCATTCAGCACTTGCTTACTGTACTGGAACGAATCTAAAAGAATTGGTTAGCTATTAAAATGATGGTGCTTCGCCTTTTTTCAGGCAGAAAGACAAAGTATAAAACCTTCATTGAATTCTCTGTGTTTTGTTGCCATTTCACTCAGAATTTAGTCTTCAACTCCCTTACGAACTGCCTGGGACCCCGAAAACTGCTTCACAGCGGTAAACTGTACAAAACCAAGAGTAATAAGGAGCTGTATGGATTCCTGTTCAACGATTTCCTCCTGCTCACCTACATGGTCAAGCAGTTCACTTCATCTGGGGTGGAAAAGGTTTTCAGTCCCAAGTCCAATAGCCAATTCAAAATGTACAAGAGTGTAAGTTCACTTTCAGACATTTTTATGTTTTTGGCTGCATTATTTTATATGAAAGTTGGGAAACGTGAGAAACATCGGGACGTGATCTAAAGGGAATGAAACTCCAGTGTTGTTAGCTGAACCAATGATAGTTTATTCTAGTACTGTATTTGTTACTTACATTACATTCACTGTCTAAATTTTTTATAAAACGTTCCTTTTCAAAGGGTCATGACATTTAATAACAGTTTATTTTTTACAGTACACATTTGCATTATTTTGTTAAATAAAGATGGGATTTGCATTGAAGACATCAACATTTAGGAAATGCAGATTATTAACATACATACATTACTTTATATAAAACATTTTAATATGGTATAAGTACCCCAGACTGAATGGTACTGTATTAATCCTCTGTTTCTGGTTTCTGAAACTAAAAAAAGTTTAATTTGGATTTAGTTTTTTATTCTTTCTTATAAAGCCTTCCTAAAACTTTCTTATGCAAGTGTTTTTGTAAACTGATACACTGATTTTCTGGTGTATTCCCTCTTAGCCTGTGTTTCTAAATGAAGTGCTTGTGAAGCTGCCCTCTGACCCCTCCAGTGATGAACCAGTATTTCACATCTCACACATTGACCGTGTGTACACCCTGAGGACTGAAAACATTAATGAAAGGTGAATCCCAAAAAGCCAATGATACTGGCTTCATGTCCAGTTTAGTAGATGCTTTTCAAAGCTTTAGATGCTTCTAAAACACTGTTTTACTCCCAGAATAAGTTTCTTATCTGCCAAAAAGTCAGTGAAAATGTATTACTTTAACTTTTTCCATTTAATCTCAGGTTTTGACTATAGCCTTCTGCAGTTTCAGGAAATGACAGAAATTCATCTTTGAGCTAAAGGTTTTGTCAGCTGTTGTGTTGATGGAGTATTCACTTGTTGGTTTATTTTTCATAGAGCACATTTTAAAATGCTTTCTAACAGTGCAAAATGTCAGTTTCTGATTCTCCAGCTTCTTGCAAAATAGTGACACTATCTGCATCTGGGGCCTGAAAAACAAATCCTAAGTGTTGTATCTAAAGACACCGAGTTTTGTATTTTATTATTACTGTTGTTGATGATGGATATGTTAAGCTGGCTTCCTTAACAAAGGTAACTTACAGTGCATAGAAATATTTACATTACGCCTAACTACAAAGGATACAATCAATTTGGCTTGATTCAAAAATTCAAGTACAATAAAATAAACGACTAAGGCTAGCATAATCTTGGAACTGCAAGCACTGCACAAAAATGAAATTCTAAAAATTTTTAAGATAATGCAGAATCTGTGGATGCACATCAGTAATGAAAACAACCTGTTGTTATGCATTCCGTGTTTACAGTAAATAAGCGCGTTTTGTTAATTAAACAATTATATGTCTGTTCAATTACTTATTTGATTTTAAAGTCTTTTGGGGGTACCCTGCATACAGTATACTGATCTTAGAATAGGCCTAAAAACATATTTGAGTCCATATCATGAACTTCATTGATATTTTTTCACATTCACCCAAACTTTAAAATGATATTCGAAAGTAATTTGATTTAACATTTTCATTTCTCTCAAAGCAACATGTTTCCCTTCTTGTTTCACATATATTCCTAGGACGGCCTGGGTTCAGAAAATTAAAGGTGCATCCGAACACTTCTTAGAGACAGAAAAGAAGAAACGGGAGAAAGCTTACCAAGGTAAAACCATAACACACCAGCCTTTCTGGATTGTATACTTCTAGTCAAATGTGGCTGCAGATTTGCATGTACTGTAGCAGCAGTCTCAAAGCACGAGAAAGCAGGTCACGGGTTCGTAATATATCAGGTCAGACATGATCTGCCTTAATATAAAATAAGAATTGGATTATCTAATTGCTATTATGATGGTATACTGCAATCATCAGGTTAGTCTGTGGTAGTACTTAAAAGATCAGTCAGGGCTCAGTGTAAGGTCTCTTTACCAAGGGAGGGAAATGTTGATAGCATTCAGTCTGTAAATCCTGCATCCTCTGTTACAGCACGCTCTCAAAAAGCCAGTGGAATCGGTCGATTACTGGTAACTATCCTTGAAGCATCCGAACTGAAATCCAGCAAACCAAATGGTGAGGAATGTTGGCTGAATGTTTGCTTCAATATTTAAGTTGCATGACGGTCACCTTTATCAAAAGCAATGCATATGTACCCATTTAAACAGTTGAGCATTTTAAGGAAGCATTTTGCATGGAGTATATTCCTCAAAGATGCCATGGAACTCTACCTTGGTTTTGAACCCAAAACCTTCCACTTACAAGCCCAGAACCTTAATCACTCTTCAACTTTGCTGCCTATAATATATGGCACATTACATTTGTAATATATGGCACATCTGAGGAAATGAAGGGAAACAATATTATAACTAATGTACCGGGCTGGAAAAAAAATGAGTGTTATGTGCATATCCAGTGCTTGCTTTGGCAGCACATATACTGAAATTATGCCACGTATCCATTTATTCTGTAGAACACTTGTGATGTTAAAGTAATAATCAGGTTCAAACCTGGACAAAACAAATGTTTGCTAACATTGGTAATAAGTAATTAACACAACTAGGCAATCACACTATACACAGATATGTACAGTATGATCTGTGTGTTTCAGAGTCCTAAAACTTCCAGGATTCTGCACCTACATTATAATCTTAGCACGCCACAATAACAATTTCACAGGCTAAGAAGAGATAACATGCATCAAAATAAAAATGGATAACACCCAAGACTTAAATGGATAACACCCTGGAGTAAATCTTTCTCTTTAAAACATACTGTATACTGTATGTCCACAAGTGAATGAGAGCCCGTTTCCCTGTTCTGTCAATCATGAAAATAGGGGAGACATGTTTAGCCTGAAAAATACTCTATGGTCATAATGCTCAGATTACCTAGACAGAATCTTCTTCCCAATCTGTTTAGAAAAGATCTCTCATTCGCATCTTTGGAGTTGATGAAAGATGGTGGTGATGATTGATGATGTTCTACCTGCCTTCTTTTTTATTTTCTTCTGTCCTCTCTTCTGCTTCTTCACGGTTCTTGTTTTCTTACCACTATGTCTGCTCCTGTATTCATACTGTAGTCCATTATTCTGGATGCTGTTTATTCTTTAATATGGTGGTCCCAATGATTTATGTGAAGCTAGTTGAATTAACTTGAAATTGTTAGAAATACCTTTAGCTCATCAGTGCTTTCTTCTACGTTTACTTGCCTCCTAGTCCAAAGACAGCTAAATACAGTACATACAGTATATGCAGAAAAACAAGTTCCCTTTTTTTCTGCTTTTTAATTTAATTTTTTTGTTTTCTGTTTTATTGTACAGTGGCATGAAAGAGACTCCTGAGAGTGTACTGTGTAACGTTCTATGGATTTCATGTGATCACTTTTCTTTCAGGGCAATGTGCCTCTTGAAATTTATTTTTTTAAAGAAGAATAACGAAGCTATTATCAGAATTGTATTTGCAAAATAATTAGTGATTGATTTTAGGGCAGTTCCTTAAACAATCAAAAACAGTGCTGATTTTGGGGTTATTTCTGAAAACCAAGATGTTTCCAAAAGATAATTTCTGATCCTCAAAATAATGGATCTTAATGACCTTTGTTCTCAATTTGCAGGAAGGAGTAACTCATACTGTGAAGTAACCATGGGAGCCCAGTGTTTTACAACAAGGACAATAAATGACACCTCGAATCCCAAATGGAACTTTAACTGCCATTTTTTTATCAAGGACCTTTACCAAGATGTGCTTTGTATAACCATCTTTGAAAGGGATCAGTTTTCTCCAGATGGTAAGCCTTCTATTGTAAGAATCTATAGTTCTGCACAACACATTACATTTTAATTCTGTAATACTAAAGTTACCTCACAGTCAGGATTTATCATCCCATATATATTTCTACTGCATCACTTTTGCCATTTTATGCAAAATATATTTATATTCTATTTTGCCTGCAACATTTTCACTCAAGAGAAACTTTTGAGCAGCACAAACAGGATGTTCGCTTACAGCTTTCTGCAATTACTTGTGTTTCTGCTGCCCTAACAGACTTCCTGGGGCGTACTGAGGTTCCGGTGGCGACAATCAAAAAAGAGCTGGAGAACAAGGGAGCCGCGACCAGGCGCTTGCTGCTTCACGAGGTGCCGACAGGAGAGGTGTGGGTGCGCTTGGACCTGCAGCTCTACGACCAGAAGACTCTCGTGTGAGCCTGGGGCCGCAGGTCCCCTTCCCGGCTTACAGAACCATCACACAGCAGTTGGCATGAATGTGGGAAAGACACTGGGCCCCGTCTTTATCATGATACTGTGGCACCCCTGTTTCCACGGTGACCGGTGGCTTGGCTGTTTAACTATGCAACTAAACGTGACACTACTGAAGGGCTGCATCTTCAGTGATTGTTTTTTTTCTTTTAACTACTTAACTGTGATTTGCCAACTGTATATTTATAAAGGCCATAAAGGGTATATTTTTGAAAACTGTAAAGTTATACAAGGTCTTTCTAATGACTTAAATCTACATATGTAATTAATAAATAAAAAAAAAATTGGGATCTTAAGTTTGGTTTTGCTGAGGCCAAGTAAGTACATTTAGTTTTGTTATACTACTGGAATTATCTCAGGATTTATTTTTTGTTGTTGTTACTTAATATATATGTCTCAGTCTTGCATGTGGAAATCTTGAAACAATTTGCTACTGTTTTAGGCAGAGAACTGTAAATCTTTGTGTTCTGCACTGAAATGAAAGGATTTTTTTTTCTCTTTTGTCAAACATTATACTGCAGCAACAAAGTCACTTAAAAATACCATAGTCAATATTTAACCTGCCTTAAACATTGACCTATATTTCTTAAAAATAAATCAAATTATATTTTTTGAGATTCATTTTATTAACTGTACTGTACATCTGTATATATACAACTGTTTTCCCCACATATGTATCAAAACATCTTTAGTTTTGGTTCTGCCATAGTGTCATGTACATAAATTAGAACCACTAACTATAAAATAGTCAACTTTTTTTTTTCATTTGCTGTATTTGAATTTTTTTCAATTTAATTTTGCTGAAGGTACAATAAAGTACAATGGTAAGTGGGTGAGAATTCTGAGGATATAAAATAGAATGGAATTCAGTGCAAAGAATTTTATTTATTTTTAATTTAAGTAAAGAAAAAGATGTTTAAAGTACGTAAAACTTGATTTTATGCACAGTTATTATTTTAATAATTTTTATTTCTTTCATAAAGGAAAAGGACATATTGTTTTTGATCTTTTCATCAAGAGTATGAAAAAATATTTAGTATATATCCAGAGATGTCAGAATAAAATTTTCTAAACTTGTTAATGTGTTACTGCTGTGGAATATGACTGGATATTTAGTTTTATTAAAACATGGTAGACTTCCATGTTGATTGTTTTCAAGCAACTCAATATTTGAATGGTAGTTTGCATTATTGTAAGTGATAACTGGAATTGTTATACGTTGTGCATTGTGTTCAGAATGTCATTTGAAAATTTATGGAATGCCTCAGTTCCGAAATGGTTCTACAGTAATTGTTCTTGATATCAGCCAGTCCTTAATATGGTCATATGAATTCAGCCATATTCTTTTTAATCATGTTCTGTTTCTGAATAGGCTACGGAATTATAGAATGGAATGACTGGAATAAAGGTTCTTTAAAGGTTCTTTGCCTGGATTTATTTTCATACAGTACTTTCATAATTTCAGCAAGATTAACACATTCATTCACATAAAATGCATCCACAGTACCTGCATGTTGAATTTGCATTTTATTTCACTTAAATTAAAACAATCATCAGAAATATCAGGGCTGACCATTTTTTTAGAAAACATTTTTTCAAGATATTAATTTATTATATCTTTATTAAATTAAATATTTGGTTATATTTTTAATATTTAACTGGAAATCCAAAAGGACAATTAACCCTCTATTTCATGTGAAATATACCATGTATAAAAATTGTGAATGAAGTGAATGACCTTTTTCAGAGAGAAAGCAATATTACCTTCTGGCTTATTAGAATATTTGAGACTCTCATTAGCTATGTTTACTTTGCGCTGTACCACAAGCCCTAAAATAGAGACATCTGATTTTCTAAAATCAAATGAAAGCCTTCAGAATTATTCCAAGATACAACAGGTATGTAACATTTTTGGTAATATGAATGGCTTGGATATTTGTGTGTACATGTGTACTGCGAGCTGCAGATAATTGTCTGGAGTTACAGAAGTATTGGGAATCTGTATCATAATATTTACAAGATATTGTTTATCAACCATAATGGCATGTGTACCATTTCCAGGTCTTTTTTTGTGATTGAGCTTGATTGGAGTCAAAACATCAGCAACCAGGGGCGTCATGGTGACACAGTGGTTAACATTGCTGCCTCGCAGTTCTAAGGCTCTGGGTTCAATTCCCGACCTCGGGTGCTATCTGCATGGAGTCTGTATGTTCTCCTTGTGTTCACTTGGAACACAGGTGCTCTGGCTTCATCTCATAGTCAAAAACCATACCGATAGGTTAATTTTCTGGGAACACTGGCCCTGGTGTGAAGTTGTGCGTGTCTGTGTGTCTGCCCTGTGATGGACTGGTGTCCCACCCGGGGTGTACCCTGCCTTGTGCTTGTTATATGTTCTGCCTGTGTTTATGTGGGTTTTCTCCAGGTGCTCTGGTTTCTTCCCACAGTCCAAAAACATATACTGGTAGGTTAATTGCCCCTGGGGTGGGTGTGCATGTGTCTGTATTTGCCCTGCAATGGGCTGGCATCCCGTCCGGGGTACACCCTGCCTTGTGTGTGTCGCTTGCTGGGATAGGCTCTGGCTCCCCCCTAAACTGAACTGGAAGAAGTGGTTAGAAAATGGATGGACCTGCAGTGGTGTTGGGGATTTCTTCAGTTCACATAATTTTAAAAACACTAGTTTTTAAAATCTACTAATGCTACTAATGTACTTTATATAAGAACATTTGATTTATTATCTTTCCCTTTAAACAAAAATCCAATCCAACAACAGGTGGGTGACTTTGCAAACAAGAACCTGCTTTTTTAAGAAGACAAAAGCTCAGTTTACAGTAGTTGCACAGATGCCTGTGATCAAGGACAGACACTTTATAAGTTAGAGTAGTCTTAATGTCACTTTAAAACTTCCATGCTTGAAATATACTGACATGTGCCAACACTCTATGAAAGCATCATGCCACTTAGTTCAGAAGTCTAAAGAGGGCAATGCCACATTTAGCAATAGGAAAAATATGAAATTTCATCTGTTAGCAAAAAAGTCACCCTATGATTTTTATTTTGTGCTACGTCACATTTTTATTCAAAGGTTTAATACTAAAACTGCAGTATGGCCATGCATACATCTACTGTATGCTGGACAGTGCACTTGAAGAAGCAAATAAGGTTACCATTACTTCCAAGTTGTAATAGTTGTAGGAAGTCCTGAAAAGAATGTGAAGATTGGTGATGAAGAGATGTGATGAGAACATAGGCAGAATATTCTGAAAAACTGATATTCTTGTGCTTCATGTTTCTTCATGTTGCATGATACCCTCTTCATGGGGCACTGTACCATGCATAACTGCACTTGTAGTTGTCTTCTAGTTTATTTGCAGTTCTACGGGCCTTCTTTCTGTCCCTAGACACACAAAATAAGAAGTTTTTTGACTGACATCGACATTACATCTCTGTTATCCAGTGTTGAAAGAATGCTTAAATATTTTTTTACAAAAATATAACCAACAGAGCCAAAGAATATTGTTTTGGATATTGTTTTAAATGACAAAGATGCTTCTAAAAAGTGGAAAACTTATTTTTATAGTACAATTTTTTTAAATGTCAATAACAAGTAAAAACTTTTGGTGATACCCTTTCTGGTAGTTTTGGCACACTATTGGTAAACGTACCGTATCAAGCACTAATGGTTCACATTGTGTACGATTTGCTTTTGTGCCCCTGCTAAAAGAAGCATACATCACACTGACCTTGCACAACTCACCATTTCTAACCTTTCTAATCAGTTACAGCACAATTCAGAAATATGGGTAATGTTAAATGTTGTGACGGCATTAACCTCATGTGAAATAGAGGTCTTTTTAAGCAAGACTGCTGGTATCTTTTAAATTATTATTACTGGGAAACTTAACAATCACCTCTTTAAGATTTAATCTAAGTTAAAATATTGTGTTTTGTTTGATTGTATGTGTTTTAGCAGCATGTGTTGTACCTGCTTCGTTGCCACAAATCACTTTCAATATCCCCAAGTGGCATTCGTACCCATTTAATACTGTTAACACCATGGCGACCTTGTGGTACTAGAGGCAAATTTGGTTTCTGAAGCTCCTCAATTTGTTTGAAGGAGTATACATTTCCTGTAATAAAAAATGGATATAGCATTTCCAAAATATAGGTAGCTGCCAAATTAAGTATGTATCTTTAAACTTATATCTTAAAATGTAGTGGTGAAGCTGTCATCGTGGCTCTTGTTTTTGCTAGTATGGATTACACAACAGGATTTGGAAGTGGTTGTAATGCTGAACTTGTTAACCAGCCTTTGAAATGCCTGACTCACTCTGGTTTGCTGTTATTAGGAGTTTGGTTGCTTCACTTGTAATGGTGTTGAAACTAGTATCTGCATGAATGCAATGAAGTCACCAGGCATGATGTGGGAAAAGAGCAGCTGACCAAAAA
Organism: Atractosteus spatula; assembly: GCF_055471065.1. NCBI lineage: Eukaryota > Metazoa > Chordata > Actinopteri > Semionotiformes > Lepisosteidae > Atractosteus > Atractosteus spatula. The sequence continues at coordinate 58,440,837 of NC_142707.1, forward strand.
AAGTTACTTCATCTTCATCAACTGCCAGAAGATTAATTGATTTGCCTTAAACTTGTTTTGACAGCTTCATACTGTATATTGCTGTTCAAATAGCATGTTCAGTGCAACAGTCTGTTCTCTTATTAGTCCAAGTGCATAAAATAAAAACATTGTGTTATTTAATAAAACTGAGTTATTTATGTTTCCACTCAAGATGACACATAAAGTAACCGCAGATGCTTAGTCTGGTCTTTTTTCTCTTACTTTGTAATCCAGTTCCTACAAATATGTAGTAGTATTCATGGCCTGAACATATTACATGAATCAAACAAATAAAAAGCTATTGTATGCAATATTTCCTGCTATGTGTGGTACTTGTATGGCACTATACACCTAGACCACAAATTACATTTTTTTAAAAGGGACCTGTTTGACATTGAAGGACAATTCCCTTCTCCCTCATTCGATCCTGATGTTGAATCAAAAGAGGATCTTCTAAAATTGGAGTTGAAACCTACAGGGATAAAAATGAAACACATGAAATGTTGTTACCTTATTGTTTTTTAGCACTGATTTTTGATTGGCTATCCAAAGTTCAAAGTCCATTTGCCATTTCATGAAAAGTACATTGGAGTTCTTAATTCCAAAATTAATAAAAAGTAATTGGAGTTCTGTGCTTGTTCTCTTAGTGCACAGACAGGTGAAAACAGCAATAAATACAGTAAAAGCGTAGGTGAATAGTGCAAAGACAGTCTCTCCCAGTACACAATACAATACAACATATAATAATTCACAATGTACAATAGTAAACAAAAAATGTGCAGTATGCAGTGCAAAAATGCATCTTCAACAGGCGGTGAGTAGTCAGTCAGTTTCCAGTTAGCTATGAGCTATTTAAGCTACAGTATTTAAGATACTGCTTGCGGATAAAAATTGTTTCTGAACCTGGTGGTCTATGTTTTGATGCTGTGGTACTACCTGACAGACCATAGTGGTGAGAACAGTTTGCTTGGATGATTATAATCCTGTATTATGGCACAGGCTTTATACTTAGGATCTCATCAATTGATGCCAAGTAAGAACCTACTGTATGTTTAAAAAAAACAAGTATACCCAGTTTGTATAATAGACCTCTTCATGTGATAGGGCACTGGCTCAATTTACTTCAGCTGAGAATCTGATTTCAGGTCTTGAAAAGCTGAGTGGGGTTTTAAATGGTATCAATCCTCTCCAATTACTAAGTTTCATAGATTCCTTTATTCTTATGTGTTAACTGAACAGGAACTCTTTGGAAGGAAAAAAAAACTACTGGGAGCGCCTGATACATTTTCACCCCCGTTTCTGTTAATCAGAAACTCAAGACCACTTAAGACCTCTTATTTCGTAATACATTATTGAGAGCTTGTAAAACCTCATATACCTATGGTAAAGCTGATTGGACACCAACAAGTCTGACACTTTTTAAAACACGGATGGAGTGGCGTAACAGGTAACAAGTCTGAACAAGCAAGTTCTATTTAAAGATATCAATTATCATCACAGATTAAGTGCTCAACTGGAACAAAAACCAACAGGTTTCTCCAGGACTGGGGACTGGAACAACAAATGACAGAATGTAATACCTTGCTCAAACATTCAAGTGTATCAACTCAAAAGCTCAAGTTTTGCATCTTGTAGATTTGCACAGATAAACTTGTCCACCTACACAAAATATATTGAGAGCCTTGCAAAAGAATTCAACTCCTTTCAATTACATCCCATTTTGTTGTATTATGAATGCACACATTTGAGAAGGGGAATATTTTTAAACGAAGTTTTTAATGCTCAAACAGAGAAAACTCTGGGTGAAAGAAATTGTGTTGGCAAATAATAAATTATATTGATTGGATAACTATTTACTCCCTTTACATGTACTGTACCTGTACATACATGTACAGAACATATCTAGGGGATATTCAATATGTCATTGGAAAAGAGGCTCCTTTACTACCCTGTTAGACTTCTTTGAAAAAGCAATAAAGAAAATGGACACAAGGTAATCATATATATTGTATATTTAGATTATCAGTAGATGAAAAGTTCATTATAGAACATTAATTTTTAAAAAATACAGGAGGCAGGCCAATAAATGTACTGATATTAGAGAAGGGGGTAAATTCTCAAGCTGAGATGATGAAATTGTTGGGAGTACCACAGGGATCTGTATTAGGACAACTGCTTTTCCTAATTTACATCAGGATTATACATGGGAATAGTAAATACAATTGTCAAGTTTGCAAATGATTCAACACCAAGACAGATTAGCAAGTGAGAAATTTAAAATATTAATGTCCTTATTGATATAAAACTACAGAGATACTCTTCAAGGTATAGTACTTTTCTATTTCTCAGACTTCAAAATGACAATCTTCATCACTATTAAGTAAGTCATTTGTTGAAGTCTTTCCTTAAAGAACACTTACCTTAAAATAATGCGGTCTGTTTATGTGTAGAAGAAAGGGATTGTATTCACGTGGATCGTAGTCTTTTAAAAACACAAAACCCTGTAAAAAATATTATTAAATAATAGTGTGGTAAAGAAACTTTTTTAGGATTTTTTTTTTCATTTTTACAAAAACAACGCCATTTAAAGACATGCAAAATTAATGCCCTTACTGATATTTTATGCAGTTTCAGAAATACTGTATTGAAACAAATTAAGTCATTCAGGGAAGAGAAAAATGATACAGTTTTAGATAAATACAAATACCTAGTGCCTCATACTAAACATGAGTATTTATCTTAAACAAACATTTAAACACAAACCACTAACTTGGAAAGCATTTTGGTTTTCTACTACTTCTGGTGGTTAAATTAGTTAATTTAAATTAAAAAGACACATTAAAACAAGAATGTTTCTTTTTAACAATTGTCTCTACAATTTTAGTCCGAGAATTTTAGTTAGTAAAAGAGTAACTTTTTACTGTTACTGCAGAATGACTAGATGAATTTTTTATTCTGCATTATTATTCATGAAAAGTTTTTTTTCAATTTTTTAATTTGTTTCACTACTGTCTACATTCTGTTTATTGCCAGTTTTACATGATTTTTTTAAACAATTAAATTCAGAGAGAAATTTAATGTTACATACTGTATGGTTGTGCAATTTTAAGAGTACAGTATGTTTTATACTAAAGACAACATATTTACTAAAATGTCCAGAATAATCTGGTTAGTCAAACCTTATGCAACTTGGAAGTACAGCAATTACTATAAAATTACTATAAAAAGGAATGAGCAGTATTTAAATACAACAGTCAAAACACTTCCTAAAACATTGCCATCAGAATACCCATAAAATAGAAAAGACTTTCTCTTCAGGAATACCAGGATATTAGTAAGCCAAGGATCAGTGTGAAGAAGAACGAGCAAAGCTATATTTAACAACAGTATCTCTGCACATCAGATACTTTCAAATATGGTCTGGACAGCATGTTGCTCCATTGTACTTTTTTTGGACACTCAATCTTTATATACCTATGCACATTTTGCACATATTTTATTGTTTTTACAGGGACTATGAGCATATTTTTTGCACACACCTATGTATTTGTTTTTTATATTTATTTTGTATTGCTCTGCTAATTTTTCATCTATTCTGATGTCTGTTTTTTTTGCTTGTCTTGGGCTGGGCTGCTGTAACATATCAATTTCCCTTTGGGACCAATAAAGTCTTATCTATCTATACTGAATAATTTATGCTTAATTATACACACAAATATTTTATTTACAAACATGACATCTCATATATTAACAGCAATCTGACATAATAAGCAATCTTGTGTCTATTGGTATTTGTAGATTGTCTCTGCATTCTTGTAACGGGCAGTCTTGCAATGGAATAGGTACATTTATAGTCCCACCTTGTGATCTGCAATATTAGAAGTCTTACCAGAACTTAGTGAGTTTCAGAAAAAATGTTCTTAAATTTAAGCAGTAATAGTTTAAATATTATGAAAATTTTTCATATGTATCCAGTTTCCTACAATTCAGGGTGTGACTGTGTGAAAAGTTTTTCCACTGCACACCACTAGAGGGCTCCCAAACTCTTCCCTCTCTAACCAGTTTCGCGTGAGAATGGAAATTAGCTCCAACTGGGTCCTCATTAGAGAACCCTATAAAACATTCTCACGCCATTCTCCTTGTGTTCGCCTGTAAGACAGCGGACGTCCGTATTATTTCACGATCAGTGTCCAAGAGTCTCTAGCTGTTAGTTTAAGCTTGAGGGCAAGAAGAAACGCATCTTAGAGACTATGCGCGGGCTCTCTAATTCTGCCAGAAGTATCGACCCTCTGTCAGCGAAAGGCAGCCCGAAAACCCACTCTGTCACAAGGGTCACAAGGTAGCTGGAGCCTATCATGGCAAACGACAAGCACAAGGCGGGGTACACCCTGGACAGGACACCAGTCCATCAGGGGCCAGACATGCAGATACACACACACTCACACCAGGTACCCATACCTCAAGTTTTTCTTTTTCAGATTTTACTTATATTATACAGTACATACTTATTACTTTACCTTGGTATTACAGTAATCCAAATATTGCAAAAACATGTTTCTCATCTGCTCTGCTTCTTGATAGCAGTATTTGTTTATGTGCTCTTTAATTTGTTTCTGAATTGGCTCAGAGACACATTCTTTCCATTTCTTGTGAAGAAGTTCTTTTTTACGCAACTCAAGGATGTCTCTGTAGTTCAAATAATTGTCCAGCTCCTGTTTAAATATAGCACAGGCTATTACACTACATATAGTGGGGAGAAATGTACATATTAATTAACTTTATTTCAGAATCACATATCATTTTTGTATGAAATTATCAAAATAATTTGCAAAAAAAAATAATTAGCACAATATTTACTTACAGTACGTAATATTTGAAATTATTTATTTATTTTTGTGATGTTTTTTTTGGGGGGGAATAACATCAGTACAAACTACATGAAAAATAATCAATTTTTTTTTACCATCTTACCATAAAAATACAACCCATTCCCCTCCCTCTCGAGAAAGATTAGAAATAATAAAATGTCTTACCTTAACAAACCCATTTTCTGTGTCCAAAACAGACTGTGCAAGCAATTTTGTCTCATGATTTTCAGCATACAATTTTGCCTATAAGGGAATGAAAAATTTGTACATACTACTTAAAGATGTGATTTTTTAGTAATCTACTATAATTTCTTTAAAAGGCAAAACAGATAACTGTCTTGATTTTAAAAAAATACAGTAATCCTTTGTGGTTTATTAAAAGTTAACCTCCTAAGAAATAGCAATTGTCATATTATACAATTTAAGCACTAAATAGAGACTAGGTTATACAGCATATTACTTGTTAGTTTCCATCTAAGGGAAGAAATGTATAATTACTTCTATGACCATAATATCCTTAGGGACAATCACTAAGGGGACTCAGAAAAGGGCAGGTTCTGTTTAATCATACTAATGTCTAAGCAAGTGGTCATAACAGTAAATGATTGGGCATAAAATATAATTTCTGTAGAAGTTCTAAAGGCAAATTTTAACAAACATCAGTAGTAAAGGTTAAATATAGATTCGAAACAGCAGAAAGTAGACTACTAATTACTGTGTATGAGTGTTATTTAATTGATCTTAGTGCATACTTAGGTAAATGACATTTAGTGACATTAGACGAAAAGCTTCTAAAATGATTTTTGGCTAAAAGGATCTCTACAAATCAACACTGATACTGTATACTGCTTTATAATATTTGCTCTTCAAATTTGAGAAAGATTTTAAGTAGGTAATCAGTTTCACAGGGAACTACAACTAAGTTACACAGCACAAGATCTAATATAGCCGGGGTACATCATAACTTATTGAAATATAGAATGCTTTCTACAGAAGTACAAAGTATAGAAACGTCAAAAGTTCAGGTGAATAAGATGAGGCATAATATGATTCAACACAGAAACTCTAGTTACAAGCATGATTTAACAATTTTGGAGAAAGTTATTGATCTTGAACCTGGTCTTTATTTATTTAGTGTGTCACATAAGAATCTAAGTAGAATCCACAAAAGAGTGTCCCCCATTACATACAAAACGGTTAATAGCAAATACAAGGACATTTGAGAGAAATGCAAATGCACAGCTACTCTAAATGAATATTGAAATTTGTTTTAGACAGGTTAAAAGTTTCTTGAAAACTGCAGAATTGTCTTTGGTACCTGCATACGTGTGAAAGGGTTGCGTGACAGCCAGTCCACTGCATCCTTTCTTTTCAACACACAGTCAGACACACAGGGGATTTTGTTTCTAGCACTATGTGATCTCCTTGACCCAGACATTGATACCACCTGGTCTTTATCGAGATTTCTCAGTGGCTGTGGCTGTGGAACAAAACAGTTTAATACCTCTCAGTTACACATATTTTTACACTAATGGTCAAAAAATTAAAATGCCCAGAAGGACATGAGATAGATACAATACAACTCCTTTTCTCCCATGATGCTCCTGGGTAAATAATATTTTGCTTTATCTACTGTATGCAGATAGGTAATGCCTATTTTCAAATATACAATAGATGTTTATAAAAAATATATTGTAAATACGTTCTTAACATGCCATCCTTTTTCTACAGTAAGCTGTATAATCACAGAAGGTATTACTGTGTTTAATTATTCTAACTATTTTAGATACATTTTTCTTATATGTTGGATTCTGAGACCAGGTTTGTAGAATGACTGTGGTGTAGAACCTTCTCTATTTGTAGACTGTCTGTCTGACAGTGGACAGGTGGAGCACTAAATCCTTAGAAATGGTTTTGTAAACCTTTCTGGACAGATGAACATCAACAGCTCTTCTTTTCTGAGGTACTCAGAGATTTCCTTAGATTGTGGCATGCCTGTATGGTGAAGACCAAACCCACAATGTTTCTGATCGTTTTATACGGTGAGGCCTTCCGAACTCAACCCCCAAGATCTACCTAATTTTTTAAAAACTTGATTCTGATTATTCCCTTAATTGAGCTAATGAACTTAGGGGTCCACTTACTTTTTCATATCCTCTGTACCACAATTACTCATTGTTTGTTTAATTCATGCATGATTTTGTTTCAAAAGACATGGAAATGTTTCATATAAACCCTATTGGCTTACATAAAGACTAGTTTTGATTCAAAAAGGCTATCCTGCTAAAGATGTTAAATTGTCATATTTACCTTTGGGTTTCACAAACTTTTTCTTGGCACTTTTAGTGAGCTAACAGCTAACACTGAACTGAACTGGCCATGTCAAAACTTTAACCCCATAAGATTATACAGTAAATTATTTTTTATAATATTACGTTATATTTAACACAGCAAGCCCTGACAAGAGAAAGACTACAAAGGAAACAAAGGTGCCAACATATGCAGGGTAAAGTGGCAAATAATCAAGGCTGGAAATCATAGATTAGCTTTAACATAACATCACTTTATTAGCCCTATACAATTTCTTGCATTAGGACTTCATCTTTTTGCATACCCCAGCTTGCTCTCCATGAGACACAGACACACAGACAGAGAGAGAAGCTTGGGGTCAGAGCACAGGGTCAGTTATTGTACAGCACCCCTGGAGCAGTTAGGGTTAAGGGCCTTGCTCAGGGGCCCAATGGAGTAGGATTCCTCTGCCAGCTGTGGGATTTGAACCAGCAACCTTCCAGACACAGGCGCAGATCCTTAGCCACAGAGCCACCGCTTTAGATTAAGACTGTTAAATGTTAGATTTGATAAGAAATATAGGAGCATAAACATCTGGCACCAGATCTTCTACAATTGTCTAGAAGGAGGAGTATGCTACAGACTGCCAAACACAGACATCAATTATGCAACAGTCTTAAATAATGAAATAATTTAAATATGTGTAAAGTAGGAATAGGGTATCATGGGAGACTTGAATTTTCCTCACATAGAATGGGAAAAAACACAAGAATATTATCAACTGAAATCAAAATGGTAAACATGGCAAATAAGTAGTTTTTTTATTTTTTGTCAGAACAGATAATAGAGGGAATATTCGTATTGATCTACTATTTTCAAAATGGTAGGCATAAATAGAATACAGTACAATAATGATTGTAATATATGTGCTTAGTATGTGTTACAAGGTTACACACTTGTAAGAAAGTTCCAAATTCAAAAGGTGTTTCTTTTGCTGTTTCCTTTTTCATAATTAAATTAACCTTTACTTTTTTTTATAATTAACCAATATTGTGTGCAATTTTGTTTTTTGAGACGAGCTCTTATCTTTCGAGAAGAGTCTTAATTGGTCTTGGTAATTTAGATTTTTAGTAATTTTTTTCCTGCAGGCCAGAGTTTCAAAATACTCTACTTCGAAGATACTTTACTTTCCCTAACAACTACAGCATACACAATTTTAAAGCATTTCCCTCAATGTGATTACTCCTATTTCTGCCTAAATAGTGGGTCCTTAATGGGAGATTAATTTATGATGAATAGACACTGGTAGAAAAGAGAATGTATCATATACTCTCATGATTAATATTTTTCCTTGTACAGAGAGCCAACTGTTTAAATTTTAGACATCAAACCCGAATGAGGATAGTTCTTGAAAAGTAGTACACTCATACCGGTATGTGAACCTAATTTGTTCGTGAAAATCTGTTCGGAAGGTGGGAGATCGTAAATCGAAAATAGATGTTTGCAGAAGGTTCTTGGCCAAAGTCGGTCACTTTTGAACTTCAAAGTTCGGACTAGCGAAATTTTATTCTTGTAACGAATTACAAGGTACAAATTCTTCATTTTTGGATTACAGAAATTTCGTATACTGAACGTTCTTATACAGGGGTATGAGTGTAATTGGTATAAAGTTGAATACCAATTACAAATTCCATTTGACCTTTAAAGAGCTGAAAGCAAATGTAATAATATGCTTCAAATAGAAAACTGAAGTTAATTAAACTCTGATTAACAATCCAGCTGGATATAAAAACAGAAGATACTGTACAGTGGTCCTCAAAACCAGAATTAGGACCCACTGTGCTATGACACACACTTACTGGTGGCTCCTTTGTGTCAGAATTCTGGAAAAGGATGGGGTCAGTTGAGTGCATTATTATTGAACCTTTTGAGATAGTGTTCTTCACCTTCACAGGCATGTCTTACCTAAAACAAGAAAATGAACAAACAAGACTCCGAAATCTAACTTGCAAGCTTCAATTTTGAAAGAAGAATCAACAGATCATGTTGCATTTCTTAACTGAGTAAACAGCTGGTTTAATTACAGCTTCATTTTGAAGGTAACTTAGAATGTATCACATAGTGCAACAAACTAATTTAAAAGTCATCTTTACACAAAGAAAGTACAAATCTTGGTTTGTTGACCAGTTTTTGACTACAAAGTAAATTAAACTTTACACAAACACAAAAAATTGACATCACCATACAGCATATACAGTATATGTATAGTAACACTTCACCATAGATAGTGCAAATCCATGTATAAAATCCTTACAATCTTTAATACATACAATGGAAATAACATTTATACAGTTGCAACAGTGTGTTAGAAAGTGACACTTATTTATAATTGCATGGCTATTAATTGATGTCAATTATGCATCATTTAAATCTGTGCAGAGAACTGTGATTTGTATCTCCTGATATAGCTATCAGCTTATGTTTTAACTTGCAAGAATGTTTTTTTTAAATATACATTTCATCAAGAAAATTTAAATCAAATTTAGAACAAACACATTTACCAATGAAACATGTTAATTCTTTGTACGACATTCACTTTAAAAAAAAAACCCACCTTTTAATTAATCTAAAATTCAAATTCAAACACAAACTCTTTTATGTGACAATTTTGTTTGATTTGAAGGCTCAGTTTGCACATAACATGTTATATCTCTATTATGAAAAGCTGCACTCTTAACATGCTCTGTTAGTTTAAGAATATAGGGAAAACTGAATCCTGCTTGACAACCCGCTTGTTTGACCACTAATCAACCACAAAGCCATTTTCTGTCTTTCTTTCGCTCCCTCTCTTCAATAGAGGTGAAAAGGGCTGCAGAACAGACAAAAACGAAGGAGAAAAGGACATACTGTAAAACTGTGAATGGTGGAGTTAAAGAAAATGTGAGTACATCCAGGAGGAGATGGCACTGAGGCTGAGACGCAGGAAGGATGTGTATCAGTGAAAGGAAAAGAGAGAAAGAGCTGAGCATCAGCAGCATAAAAAAGACACGATAATCCAGGAGATAAGATCAACGGGGAGTGGGTCTTGAGAAATAGTAAGAGCAGGAGACCCAGGCCAGAACCCTGGGGAGGACATGAGTGGAGAGAGTCAAGTGAGGAAACTTAGTTATGTGTCATCAGCAAGACCGGAGGAGAAATAGGCGAGAACAGTGCCAGGCTTTCCTGGGTTACAAAATGCTGACAGAAGATTCAAGACAGGACAGGAGATCTCTAGTGTCAAAGATGGCACAAAGATCCAGAAGGAAAAAGCCAGAGGAGAGGGAGGTGAGCTCGAGTTGAGGGATGAGAATAAGGAATAAGAGAGCAGTTCCTGCTGAGTGTGCCAAGTGAAGGACAAGTGAAGTGAGTGGTGAAGGTCAAGCAGTGAGTGCTCCATGAGACCAGCTCAAAGCACACAGTTCAACGCCTGCGAGGGTTTTACAGAACAGAGACAGAGAGATAATTCACAGATGATCATGTAGGGATTGGGAATCAAGGGTGTGTTTTACTTTTAAGAGCAGTTTAATGAAGGCCTGTTTAAAACCAGGACAAACCATCTGAAAGCAGAGAAATATTAAAAGTAGTGAGGAAAATAGAGATTGAAGCTAACAGCTAGAAGAGGGGAATGGGGGGGGAGGTCTTGAATGCAAGTGGTATACCTGTGGCCCTGGAACAAGGAGGAGAGCTCAGAGAAAGGAATGAAGGAGGGAAAGAAAGGAGAACCAGTGGGAAATGTAGGAAAAAAACCTTGATGGGGTGACAGAGGAGATGAATTGTGGAATGGTCTGCAAGAGTCCAAGACTTCACAGCAGAATAAATAGAAGGCAAAGTCATCAGATGACTCAGAGGAAGGAGGAGGACAGAGAAAGGAAAAGGCAGAAAAAAAGCCTAAGAGAACCGCTGACTGACAACTGGGAAATTGAATGCAATGTTTGGCAGAGGTGTGAACTAAAGAGAAAGATGGACGTTTTGTAAAGTTGCATCATACTGCAGATAAATGGATGTCTACAGACGCTAACCAAATGTGAAGGACTAATCAAAGAAACATGACAAATTTATCATTAAAACAAGGGTAAATTCTGATTTTAGAGAACTGAGAAAAATTAAAACATGAAAAAAATGCCACCTTTTGTATACGGTATATTAATGGTGTCACAGAAGGTAAAGAACCATACTTATTTCACAAATAAAAGGCATAAATGTTCATTTAGTACCATTTACAAATATCTCAATAATGCCCTAACGTTATGTTTATTTTCAATTCTAATACACAGGCATCTAAAAAAGCAGTACATATTTTCTTTAGTATGCACTTCGATTTACAAGGATAGTATACTTACATCCAGTAAACAGCTCGTAGGAAGCAGCTACGGTGATCATAGTCATTCAATTTGCCAAGGCGTGTGGTGTCCACAGAAGAATGGAAGTGCCACATGGATATTGAGTACAATATGGCATAAATACTGTACCTACATGGTTCAACTGTTTAATGTTTCATGGTTTAACGTAATCGTTTTACAGATTATTACATTTTAGATGACGTATTTTCTAAATACGACGTATTTTAGTACGAAGGTAATGACAACTTTCTTCTCGTCACTTTTTTTTTCTATTTCTTATACAAATGTTATCTCCACCACAAAACAACTCACTGCGTTATGTTGGGTACTGAGCAGCAGTACCAATGTATCAGTAATAATCAAACTCCAACAACCGGGCTGTTAAAGCATGCCAAAAGTCCGATCATTGTTGCATACAAGTTTCACGACTAAATCAACCTGAACTACAGCGTGTGACCTGTTGCTATGACAACGTCACACGATGACAAGAGGGCTGAACTGGCCAGTTGATGACGAACATATTCTGTTTTAGCCAATCAAGTGTTTCAACTGAGTGGGGCACTAAAAGATTTGTTCCCATGGGAATGGGTAAATAAGAAAATGAATGAAGCAGTAATCATTACTTAATGCGCGTTACTAAAGAGTACGTTTTAAATTTCAACGGATTAAATACACTGTTGATAAAGACGTTCATGGAGACCGTGAGTCGCATTTGATACTGTGCTATGCTATTGGCAGTCGACTATAAAATTATTTGGTAAGTAGGAATGTATCGTGATACCCTTATGCACGGGAATATTTTCAATTTTTACCGAAAGCATATTAACTTAGAAAAAGAAACGTATTCAAATAACTACATCCCCAATGCTTATATATGTGAAAGTCCAAAATAAAATTATGCCAAGAATCTTTGGATTAAATACACTGTACAAACATGTAAAGAAAACATCCCACATAAAAAATACATAACATACTTAAAGTAGAATTTTTGTCATTTTCAACAAATGCATGCAGATGCACAACATTTGTTTTTAAGTTGATGTTTTGTTCAATGGCTCGAGCGCACTATAGTGTTCTGAAGGTCTTTAGACGTCGTGCTTCTTTCTTACCGCTAGAGGCCGCTACTGGTCCACCTAAATTTACTGCCGACTCTAGCTTCTATATGCGGGGTAGCTCATTGCATTCAAGCATGCAGAGAATGCTGATCTGTGATTTTTGTTTTTGGAATTGTGATTGCTGTTCTTAAAAACCTTATCCCGTGAGTGGTTTTAAGTATGTCTCATCTTCATATTTAGCCCTTGTCAGTCCACTACCTGTGTCTTCCACAACCTTTCTTCACCAGCTCTTGTCTAAATTGCTCCAGCAGTAACTAAAAAGCTCGGACCTTTATACGAGTCTATGTGATTCTAAAGAGGAATATTTTAGGTGGAACAGCACAATTACAACCAAATTGTCTCCATGAATTACAGGATGACACAAGATGAACCAGCTACACAATTTACTAAACGACTGTCTCATCGATACAAAACACGTGGAAAGTGCAGCTGTTATTAGTTTGAAAGGTGCAGCTGTGTTGGCGACCTCTGCCCGGTTTAATGTAAGTAACCCTAAAAGCTGACAACACCAAAATACTCAGCGGGCCTCATTTACTTCAAATCTGTTAGCAAACATCGCACTATATTCTGAATATACAGGGCAGAATGAATAAAGAGCTGCAGGTATGGTTGGGGAATTGGGATAATGTGCTAGTAGTTGGCCTTAAATTAAAATTGGATATAAGAAGGAGACTTTGACCTTACAGTAATGCACATTTCCTGTTTTGTACAATCTGTACAAAGGGGAATACTTTTATGTGGCTTGGTGGCACAGTGGCTAGCATTGCACCCCTGTAGCACTGGGGCCCTGGGTTTAATTCTGGACTTGGGGTGCTAACTGCCTGGAGTTTGTATGTTTTACCAATATTGGTATGGGTTTTCTCCAGGTGCTCTGGTTTCCTCCCACAGCCCAAAAACATGTACTGGTGGGTTAATTGCCCCTGGGGTGGGTGTGCATGTGTCTGTATTTGCCCTGCAATGGGCTGGCATCCCGTCTGGGGTGCACCCTGCCTTGTGTCTGTCGCTTGCTGGGATAGGCTCCAGCTCCCCCATGACCCTGAATCGGAAAAGCTGGATGGAAATACTTTTGTTTTAAACTTTTCTTTTCGTTATAAATGTATCGCAGATTCAGCCACAACAGGCCCACATGTTTGCAGAAGCATTCAAACACACTGCAGTCATCCGGGAAGAGGGTTTCTACTTTCAGGATAAAAACTACTCCTGCGTCAGAGCTGACAAAAACTCAATCTACTCCAAATGCGTAAGTATTTAAAAACTAAAAGCACCATAGCAACTGTCATATAATGTGGAACCTAGAAAAAATAAACTTTTGTTTCCTACTGATTTGTTTTATAATAGAATGGCCAGGGACTGGTAATGGTTAAAACGGGATCCTATATACTGGTTGCTACGTACAACGAGGGCATGTACCCGAGTGTTTGTGTGGAAGCTGTGGAAAAACTAGGTAAGAGGAACCACAGTCTTGAGTTGGCACTGATCATATTTATTACATTTAATGATTGTACTGAGAAGCAGGGAAAGGATTTGTAATATAAAATCTTTTTAATATCGTATTTTATTTTTTATGTAAAAGGACTGTAAACCTGAACAATTCTTTCATTTTATTCACTTCACTTTCACTGTGACGTAAACAGTTACTGTAACATGCCCATTATACCATAATTATCCTATTTGTCCAGGACAACCTGTTTTTTACTTAATACAAATAGTAAAGTAAGTCCAGATCCCAGCCTGGTGACTCATAAGGCCACTACCAACCACCTTATCTGTACTGCTGTGCAAACAAGAGTACAACAGTCCACCCTCTTGATGGGGTAAGGCCCATGAACTTTGTTCAAGGACAAAACTGCTGCTTCTGCAATAGGGCACTTACGGTAAGTGTAAACTCAAAGCCCTGAGTTAAAACTCCAGAGCCCTTACTGCTACTCTCTGCTTCCCAAAAACTTCTGCACTTCTGCATGAACGTCTGCATACTGTACAGTCTCAAACTATTTTAACTTGTTTGGGCAGTTGTTTCAAAATCAGTACAGTATTTCCTGAATTAGACAATCTGCAGATACAATCAGTTGCGAATGGCATTGTGCAGAGCAAATATGAAGAAAAAAAATAAATAAAGGTATAAGGAACTCATGAAAGGCTCCTGGTGTAATTACAAAAAGAATAACATACTGTATTTCAGTTTATTGATCAAAGTGCCTTCAATTAGTTCAGACAATTATTACATCTATATTCAAATAATGCAGTATGATTATTTTCTGGTCACAGTTTATTAAGAAAAAAAATCAAATAATACAAAATAGTTAATAATTGTTCATTCATAAAAGGAAAGCTTAAAACACTTTTGCTTAAGTTTTATAATCAGAAACCTTCAGTGTTTTACATTGTTGGGAACATTTAATATTAAAATTACTTGCATATTATATTCCAACTGAATTATGTTTATTCAACAACATTTACCTTCCTTTCCAGCTGAATATTTACGAGAGAAGGGAAAATGAAGAAAAAAGAAAATGAGAAGATTAATAATACACTTGCCAATACTAATTTGTAAAAAGTTAACTTTGGAATGTGTTATCAATAAACATTCAGTAAAAACACTTTATTAAATTTGTAGCTTTCTCATTTAAAATGTTAGTAATTATACAAGAAGTGTTTTTAATTAAGAAAAAATACTAGAGTGACTTACTTTAAGAAGTGGGGTGTAAAAGTCAGGTACCTAATTAGTACATAAAAGTACTTAAATGACTTTCAAAACTATCGTATTTATTCTCAGACAAAATCATATTTAAGACTGTATCTATCTACTGTAGGTTCAATATGTTTTGCCAAAAATAAGGCTGCTCACAGTTTGTTCTGCTAGTCTCTTTTCTTAAATTTACAGGGCATTTGTAATAAGAAAAGCTAGGAAACACATAATTAGCACTGTTCAATGGCAGAAATAACTGAAAATAACTGAATGTGGCAACAACACTTTTGAAACAAGTATGTTTCTTATTACCCATAGCCAATACATTTTCTACCACATTAAATAATCCTAAAGATTTAATTTAATTGCAGAAGTATTCAGAATCTTCCTATGGTGTCCCATTTTTTGAAATTACAAAATGATGTATTTTCGTAAAAACCCAAATGCCCAAACTGAAGACTTCTAAGTCTAAGATATGTTACAGTCAGCAAATGTCAGCAAGAAAATAAGAGAAAACATAAATTTGCTTATTGCATACTGTAAGTATTAAGACCCCTCCACTCAATATTTGGAAGAAGTATTTTTGTCTGCAATTATAGCCACAAATCTTTCTGGAAGTCTGTACCAGCTTTACACACTGGTTGGCACAAATTATTCCCATTCTGCTTTGCACATTTGCTCAAGCTCCTCAAATTGCTTGTCTTTCACTTATAGACAGCAATTCCTAAACTCTTTTCAAATTCCCAAAAGGATTCAAGTTAGAACTTTGAGTAGGTCACTCAATGACATTCACCTTTTTCTTAAGTTATAGCAGTGTAGGTTTAGTCTTGTGCTTTATATTTGTGGCCTGACGAAAGGAGAATTTTTGTTATAAATTTAGGTCTGAAGCAGGTATTCCCTTTAAGATTTGTCAGTACTTTCTTCCATCTATAGAATTTTGATGTTATTGCTCTTGACAAGTTTCCTAGTTCCTGCTGATAAGAAGCAGTACTATAATATGATGCATGACAGAAGGGGTAACTCATTTCAGATATACAGTACTGTATAGTGTTTTGAGGAAACACTGATGGAAAACGAGAGTGAATGAGAAGCACATTATAATACAGGCAATAGAACAAAAGTTGGCTAACAGGTAGCCACCAAACCCTGCAGTAGGTCACTTGAGACTGGAACTCTGTTGTTTGTAGTGAAAGACTCTGTGGTGAGACTTTTTATTGATATTGCAAGGGTACTTGCTTTATATATTTGCTTCTTGCTTTACTGGTCAGTTTGGGGATCAGGATAATATAGATAATGTCAGTGTGCTTTTCACTTTTCGATGATCAACTTCATAAAACTCAAAGGGAAATTAAAGGTAAATCCAAAGACTGGTATATTTATTCTGAAATAATGTGAACCACTATTACTGACGGAAGCCACTCAACTAATTGCTGGCCCAGTAAGGTCATTTTGTGCACCTAAAGTAATTTCGGTTTGCCAAAGGAAAGAATGTGAATACTTTCGCAATCGTTTTAAAATTGTTTTACTTTCAAATGTACAGTATGGTGTTAGTAATGTATATAACATTTATTATTACATCAAAGTCTTATGACAGCAAGCTTTAAAGCAACTAAATGTGAAAATGATGCAATGATGAGAATACGTATGCAAGGTACTGGTTATTGTGTCACTGTATGTTGTTTTATGCTTTCCTTTCATACTTAAGAATGTTTCAGTTCTTCCAATCCTAGTGTTCAGTTTTTATTTAAATGTAACATTATTATCATAGGATGGCAGGGTGCTACAGTGGTTAGAACTGCTGCTATGGAAAGGTCCTGAGGTGCTATCTGCATGAAGTTCATGTGTTCTCCCCATGTTCACATGGGTTTCCCCTGGGTGCTCTGCTTTCCTCCCACAATCCAAAGACATACCACTAAATTAATTTGCTGCTGGTGTTTGCATTTGTGTCTGTATCTGTCCTGCAATGGACTGGTGTCCCATCGAGTGTATACCCTGCCTTACCCCCATTACTTGTCTCTGGCTATCCCTTGACCCTAAATTGGATTAAGTGGTTAGATAATGGATGAATATATTATTAGCATACTAAAAACAAAGATTTATGATTCAAACCTTGATTTTCCCTGGAGAGGAACAAAAAAGGTGAACATCCACATTTTTTTATTAAGTGATTGAGAATCCACACGAGGTACTTTCTGGAGAGTTTTATACCAAAGGCGCATGTAGAAGTGGACTCTGCTGTTTACCAGATATGACACTGTAGTGATTCTGGTACAGGACTAAAGCCTTGAAAAAGAATCCTTCGGAAGAGGTAATCTTCCCACTGTAGGGGATAAAAGAAAAACGGAACTCTTAACAGTACTTGTTTCTGCTTGTTGTCATATGAAGTAGCTGTTCATTTTATGCTATTTCCGTATGCAATTTATTATTTCCTGTTAAATTTACATGTGATAGATGGATTTGTAAAAATAATATGTGGATTTTTGTATATTCTCCCTTATGCATAGTAATAGTTTACTTTTGATGTACATAATTTCTCATGATTCATGATTATCTAATTTATCTCTTAACACTGTAATACAGTAGCTGCACAATTTGTGTGGGCTGAAATGCTTATTAGCAGGTAGTGCATCATCTATAACTAATAATTACACAGAGGTAATATTTAATATTTTTAATTATGTAAAACCCCCACCATGAGGTGCTTTGTGGTCAGATTATTAAAAATCTCAGATGATGTTAATACATTATATACTAATGTTATTGGTTTATTTTTAAATGATAAACATTACCTAGCATATCTTCCAGTTTCTTGACAGCTGACTTGTTTACTTTGAAATTAGTCTGTTCAGTTCTGCAAGGCAAGCAAACATGATAAGGATTTATAGAACACAACACAAACGTTATTGTCTACAGCCTTTATTTTGATCAATTTCAATATGATATCCACTAATTGACTTAAGTATCACTTCAGAATTGAAATATATTAAGTGCATATAAATCTGGGGTCCAAATTTAATTTTATGACTTCACTCACACCCCACCTCCTATCAAGTGCACCTCACACACTCCAGTTTACCAGATGTACTACAGTAGCCACAAAAGTATTGTTGTGTAGGACTGTGGGTTGTTTAAACTTTTTAAAATAGTTTTTAACAAATATTAATTCTAGTTATTTTAAAAAGGTAATAGGAAAAAGAAGTAAGGATAAAATATTGATTTATGTTAATACAAGAAAGAGAATAGGCATTTTGCTGCAGTTTATGCTTGGGATGAAACACAGACACCAGTGGAAATCCACATTAAAGTTTCATTTTATATTTTTTTACTTCCATTTTGCTAGCTTTCCTTTTTACTCACGTCTTAGATTTCTTCACTGCATCCAACATTATTAGTCCTGCCAAAGCATTCCTCTGCATGTCCGATGAAAGAACGTCATATGATTCAAGACTTCCTGTGTGTTAACATTAGCAGGTTAATAGGAGGTACTGTATAGTTCTCCCTTGACCAAAAAGTAGCACTCTTGCGAAGGGACATCCAGCCCAAGGAAGACTTTGGAAATCAAGATTTAAGCATATTTTTCAGTGGGAAAGGTATTTACTGAATACACCGCTGCAGAATTTAAGTAAAAACATTCCAATGAAGATACACAATTTATGATAGAATCAGGGGAATAAACTGAGCTATAGAAAAAGACAAATGCCGAAGAGCAGAAGAACATAGACCAGAAGTGTGATGAAAACAACAAAGAATCCGAAAATAAATGTGTAAATTAAAAATGCTGAGCATCAAAAGAAACACATCACGATAACTGCAATTAATTCACAAACGTATTATCATGAGAATTACATTTTTGTTAGTCGGGGCACTGACATTTTATTACTCGACAAATATGATATATCCAAATTAATCACAGGCCAGTAGAGGTACAGTATATTCACCTCTGAAAACAATACAGGCATGCTTTGCAGATGATAACTTGTAGGATGGACAAGCAAGAGCTTTTTCACTGGTCTCTGAGCCCTTGATGTCACGTAACCATTGATTAAGGAGATTCTATTGTATACAATTACCATGTTATTCTGCATGTTTGTGTCTAACATCCATCAGTGGTCTATACAAAACCTTAAGTCATCATAAGCCTTTGCTCCATGAGTGAAAAGTCTACCTGAGACAACCTAATCCAGTCTCCAATATGCCCATGGTAAAATGCATTGTCCTCTTGATAAGTGGTGTCCAGTTTGGTCTTTTCTACATTTTTCTTTCTTAATATTTGCAGCCCTGACATTAAACCCGTTAATTACATCATCATCTTTGCCCATTCAACTCTCTCTACAAAACATTATCAAAGTGGGAAGATTTTCTATGATTTTTTGTGAAACCCTACAGGAATTAAGGAAAAAAAACCCCACCTGACAGGATGCGTTGTACAGCAAATCCACGGACTGCAGAAACATAGCGATTCTCTGTAAAGTCCTTAACATTCTCCTCAATCAAGTACCTGCACACCACCTGGACAAACAGAAGAGCCAGTGAGCCACAATCTCCTGAGCACTGACTGCACTTAGAGTTTTCACTGTAGCAGTGGTAATTTCATGACACTCTCATCATCCCTTGGTCAAATAATGTCGACAAGCAAGTTCCAAACTGTGTCACAGGTTTTCCTTCCAATTTAACAGACTTTCATATTCCATTTACAGGAATCATCAGCATCTACTTTTCAGGCTGTCATGACCTACTCAGTTAGTCACAAAGTCTTAACGCATAGGGCTCTGAACTCTCCTTTTCAAAATCATTCTATACAAAATATTGGTTTATCTCACAAAGGGTCAATAAACATACAAGTACCTGGTAGCCTTGTATAAAGGGCTCCATGATGGCCTCGAGGAAGGACAATATTGTATGGCCATTTTTGGTCACTGTAATGTCCTGATTTATTACTTGAATGGCACCGCACTTCATGAGCAAGTGACAGCCTTCTTCGAAGTCCTAAGGGGGAAAAATAAAACAGAAAATGAATTAATCAAAATCACCCGTGACTTGCTTTTGTTTTCACAATAGTGTTTGAAATTAAAAATGTTATCTGAAATCAGAACAAAAACAACAACATGCTTTATTATCCAAATGATATGGGAAACATGAAAAATTTCATGACACTCTCATTATCATCAAGATTAAAATATGTTACATACAAGGTACTGTTGGAATCTTCCAGATTGCACTTTCTGCATCTAAAATACGTTGTTTCAGCTGATGCTAAGCCAGTCACACCTCAGGGCCTGTTATTTCTGGTATACAGTAATCTACCTAAAACACTGTACACGTCTTATTACTACATTAATGTGATTATTTTTTTGTTTTGTGACTACACATGCACTTTCTAATTTTAAAAAAGAAGACACCAGTGAATGGAGATAGAAAAACAGCAGCTTCTTCTGAAAACTGAAAAAATGATGCTTTTTCATACATGACAGCTTTTCATGTCCTACAGTATGTCTTCAGATCAGTTCAGTTTAAGGCATCTGCTGCTTTATATAGTGGAAGAGATCTTGTTGCTTATATTTCCAAATTGGATAACACATTCTTTGTATACATAATTAAAAAAGATTCAACACATTCAAATGATTTCCCAACTCCTTTATTCCATAGTTATAGTGTACTTCACCTGCACTGTCCTACCAGGAATGAAGATAAACTCATTGGCAAAAACAACTTGAAGAAATCTGAAGAACCTAATGACCTCCTCTGCAAAAAGAAAAAAAATTACTAAGAACTGTTAAATGAGCAAATCAAGCTGAACAAAGCCATTAACGAAATATGGCAAATGAATGAACTATATGTCAATATAGTTTTATAAAACTGACTGCAGACTCAGGAAAATTCTGTTTTTTTTCACTTAAACAGAACTTTGCTGTGTCCGTTCATTTTATGGCACCAGAAATCTATCAAAGAAATATAATAACAAATGCTAGTACCTGCATTTCATTTGAGAACAACACAGTCCCGACCAACATGGTTTTGTTTTGTTTTTATTTTACAACACAATTGCATGCTTGATCAAATGTATTATAAAAGATTGGACTTACTAAACGTTTGATTTTTTCTCCCTCATAAAATTAATCAGTATCACCTTACCTTTCCTGGAACTGGCCACTGTATGTAAAGCAACTGCTACCAGCATTGGACGAACAAAGACATGAAGTGCCTGGTTCCTGTAGGAAGCGCACATGAGCACAGTGACAGCATGTTGGAATACCCCTTCCTCTGGACTGGCTTCACGCTGTGGCTCCTCAGTCAATACTATCTGCCCTCCCCTGTTGTGCACTATGTTCTTATGCAGAGTAATACTAGAAGAAACAATCTCACTGGTGGGCACACAATCTGGAAGGAAACAGAGAAAAACTTTTCAATTCTGCTTAAAGACATTCTGAAATCTTCTGAAAATCACTGTTGTTACAAACTGAACTTTAACCCAGTGCAATATAGTAATATTTATAAACGGGTATGCACAGTAATTGGTGATAAGTCTTCACACCTGATCAAGTGTCTATGCTAGTTGGGAGCTGTCAACAGAATGGCTCGAAAAGGTACAGTCCATATATTTTTTAAAAAAATATGAGTAGATCTATAAGTAGATCTCAGATTTGTAATATGTTTGATTTTCATTGGTATTTGTCTCTGAACTCTTGAAAAACATGTATACTCATGAAACACCAATGACAAATAAGTGCGTTACTTTAATATGAATAAACTGACAATACCTTTAGGTATGTTTCATTTAACCAGCAGCTACTGTAAATCACCGTTAATCAGGCGTGAGCCTGCCCAGCTGAGAGACCTCCTGAGAAAGTTAAGTTTGCTGCTGGAAGAGTTGTTAGTGGGACCAGCAAGAAATCTGGGTAGGCCCTACTGCTCCAGTATAGTGATGGGGACACTATACTGTAAAAAGACACCCTCCTTCAGATGAGACATACTGTAAAACCGAGGTCCTGACTCTCTGTGGTCTCTAGTGGTGTTAACCCTGGTGTCCTGGCCAAATTTCCCCCTGGCCTTTACCAATCACAGCAACTTAATAATCCCCTTCTATGAACTGGCTTCATTATTCTGTTTTCCTCTCCACTGATAGCTGATGTGTGGAGAGCAATCTGGCACAATTTAGTATTGCCAGGTAAGATACACAAAATAGGAAATGCACTACTTATATGTCACTGTATAAATAATATCTCCTTTTCACATTCAATTGTAAAAACAAGGTAGTGCTGTGTTGTATTTAACCACTGCAAATGTTCTTTCAATATTTTTTTTTCAGTTATTACAATAAGGTCTTTGGAGGATCTCACATTGGAAAGTCAAATTATTTTTATTGTATAAGCTAAACTGTTTCAACTAATCATATTAGTAACTGTCAAAATAAACAGAATTGTGGTGGTGACAGCAAAATATATATTTCAGCTATTATTTGTATTTTTAACCCAAAACACCATGGAAGAAAAAGACAGCACTAATCCTGATTGTGGATATTCTATATTTATTTTAGAAACAGTCTTTACTGACAACTTACCAGGCCAGTCCAAGACTGCTCCAAATGTCTGCGCTAAATTTCCCAGCCAGACTGTCTTTTCTATGAGAAGAGAAAATTCTATTCCTCTCAGATTCTGCATCAGAATTGTAGCAATCAGAAACCAAGGGCTTAGCACCTGCTTCTCTTCTTGTAGACGAACTATTCTGTGGGCTGTTTCATTGACAAAAACCTGGGTGTCTTCACTGGGCATCCTGGGAAGATCCCTGAAATAATTGTTAAACATAAGGAGGTAACAGAATATCTACTAACTGGAGCATCACTGTACGCTAGGATGTTAAAAGATATGTCAAACACTTCTCATTAATTTTTAATAATTTTTCAATCCAAAGTTAGACATTGCTTATAAAATGAAAATAAAAAAGTGTATGTTACTACAATGTAGTTAAAAGTAGCTGTTTAGTGCCACGTTTTACTGAAGTGATAAAAAAAATTGTACCCAAAGACTGCTTTTCAGAGCAGAAAGTATATAAAACACTTACATCCTTTAGATGGTAATGTGCCTACTCATTTTCAAAACCTTTACTGTTCAATTAAAATCTATTTCTTTTCTATAATTAAAATGTTTGTTTTTTTATTACACTAACATAGGGTTTAACTAGCCAAAGCCTAACATATTTTTGTATTCATTTACACTGACATCATGAGCGATCAGTTCAACTGTGTGGAGCAGTGGTTAGGTTTATGGACACATAACCAAAAGGTTCTGTGTTCAAGATGCAGGTAAAATGCTGCATCTGTACCCTTGCGCAAAGTACTGTATATCAGCCAAAGTGTTCCAGTGAAATGCCCAGCTGTACTGTGTAATGTAAGTTGCTCTGGATATAAATGTAGCCAAATAAATTAAATTAAATTAAAAACAAAAAGATACCTTCCAAGTAAAGAAAATGGGCTAGATGGGAAAAATGTCATCCTCTCATTTGTAACTGTTCTTAAAAATTGGTCAAACAAAAGACTATTCTGAATTAATATCAAGGCCTCAAAATTAATCTAGAATCAATGCAACTATTGAACAAATAGTCTTTCTGCTGATAAACTCACTATAGTGGAGAGAAGAGAAAAAACAGAAAGTATAGACACCAAATCTGCTACCTGGGAAGCAAGTTGAAGTGGCACCGATTGATCCTCCCTTTTGACAAATGTCTTAGTGACAAAGGATGTCCAAAGTATACATGCATAGTGCCAAAGTCCTCACTCAGTACTTTCCTGGCTTTTAAAAGGCCCTTCAGAGTAAAATAATATGATGATTAATTAAAAGTAATAATCAAATCAAGTGTCACTTAATTATTAAGTCAATAAAAAGCTTTAGACAAATCAAATTAATTTCTCTCCGTCCTTCAAATCTGGACTTATTGTATTACAATAGACAAAATGAGAAGACAGGCATACTGAGGTAGACTCTCTAGGTTTGGGTGTTCCAAGGAGCTCGTAGGCAAGCAAGGATTCTTCCAGCACTCTCTCATAGCTGATGCTGATTGGAACTAAGCTGACGTCATACACTTCCCCCTTAAAAAACGGGTCCATCACCATATTCATGAGACCTAAAAACAGAATTGAAGGATTATAGTAACAGGGCAAGATAGTTTTTCTGCTTTGCTCCATTATATCTATCCCTGGGAGAACACCAGATCTTACTATTTTACCGGTGAAAACAGCAATCTATAATTCAATCTTTAATTTGGAACAGAATTTCTACACATCCAGCCGTTATCTGAAAGTTAGTTATTTCTGGGAAGGGTCACAGCGACC
This sequence comes from Atractosteus spatula, assembly GCF_055471065.1. Taxonomy (NCBI): domain Eukaryota; kingdom Metazoa; phylum Chordata; class Actinopteri; order Semionotiformes; family Lepisosteidae; genus Atractosteus; species Atractosteus spatula. The sequence continues at coordinate 58,465,520 of NC_142707.1, forward strand.
TGGAGCCTACCTCAGGACATGGGACTGGACAGGACAGCAGTCCATTATTGTGCACACAAACTAAGAATAATATACAGTTATCAATTCACCTAACTAGAATGTCTTTGGAAAATGGGAGTGAACCCGAACACTGAGAGAAAATTCAGAGGGAAGCTATCACACCCATGACAGAAGGTTTCCCTATCTGAAATTAAAACCTCAAACTCAAGAGCAATAAGACTGATGTGCTAACACACAATTTACAGTATACCCCAAATTATTCATTTTCATATAACATACAAATTACCTATGCGCTTGTCAAAAACTTTCAAAGTATTCTGTCAGATCAGAAAAAAAGACATTTCTCAAAGATTTGAACATAGTTATTTAATAATGAAGAAGGACAATACTATCGATTTCTCATGTTTTTCCAGAAAAATATCATCTTAATAATAAGATAATATATCTTCAAATAACAGGTTTAAAATGATAAGCATTATTCTAGGGTTCAGGATAGGGCCTGAATTTGGGAAAATAAAATGCTGATTCAGTTTTAGGTGCTGCTGGAAACCTAATACAAATAAGGCTAACAAGGCATCAGGGACTCCTGATTTATTAGATACAACCTAGTATCTGTGCTATTAGTGCTGTCAGGTTTTTCGTGTGCTAGATTTTAGTGGGGGTAAGTACTATACTATAGAAACCAGAGTCTGGCAGAATACACTTTAGAAGATAGAAAAAAGCTTTTTTTTAGTTTCCATACTTGCCTAGCTTTGGTCTCATTGATTTCACAGTGCGACTTCTCATCCCTTCCACAAAAAACAAAACTGGAGCAAAACCTTTCTAAAAGACAGAAATACCTGCAATAACTCACTGGCCCATATAGAGAACAAGAACCACAGTTGTTAAAAGCTTTTCTGATTTGACAACTTACAGCAAAACAATATAGTTTTAAAAGGTCTTCGGAAAGTTTTTTATTGTAAACTGTAATTACACCTGTCCTAAAGCGTTTTAATGAAATAAGCAGCAGTTATCTTTAACTGTAGTTTAGTTTATGGAAAAAAGACTGGCACATCTCAATGTGTTAAAAAGTACAGTATATCACATTATTGATTTTGTTATTTGATTACTGATTGATACTGTTTTGAACATGACGTTTTTATGGAACAGAAACAAGTTAAATATCAAATTAATTAAATATTAAATAAATAATAAATATAAATGATTATTGATTTGATTGATTTAATACCAAATAATAACAACTATTATTGATTAGATTACTGATCTTTTTGGGGTTGTGATTTGTTGTATTTTATATTTTCTCATAAGTATTCTGTATTGATTGTAACAGGATCCCCATGAAAATTAGATGTATGTGCACTTCAAGGTGTTTTATTCTGTCAATAACAATAATAATAACAATTTCATTGATACAGGTTTTGTACATGATGTTTTCACAGACAAAACAAGCTATTTTAAAATATGTCTATTTTCATAAAGGGACCATATGGATTGAGAGGGCTACTGATCCAAAAGATCCATGTGATAGGGATGTTTCTTCTGGGTACTGGAAATCTTATAGATGACAGTGTCACTGGCTGCTCTATTGCACATTCCCTCTGAAGAAGGGACTAACGTTACAATACAAGGCTGGCATGAGAGACTTCTCCTTAACTCCCTATAGAGGGATACTGGTGAAAGCTGAAGCATGAAGGGTATGAGGAGTATGGTGAAACTGTGTGTAATGGAATACAAAGAGAAATTAACTTAAATACAAGGAGATAAACATTATAGTACTACAAAGCATGTATAAAAAGGGATTTTTTTTAACACCAAAATATTGTTTTTCTCAAATCCATGTACAGTATCTCCAACATGAATCTGAAATCTTACCTGTGTAAGAGAAATTAGGCATTACTTTAGGAATTATTTACCCGTATTATGGTTTTCACATACTCGGACAGCACAGCCCAATAAAGCTTGTCCCCACCAATGGAACGGCGTATGTAGAAGGCACCAGACCTACGCAAAATCTCTCCAAAGAACTTCATTCCCAGGAGAGCTGGAAGAGAAATTAAGGGGTTTCTGAGGATGCCTAGTTAGGACAGAAAACAAATCACCCCAGGAGATCACAAGATTACACACTAATTAATTATACATGGAATAGAATCAAAGGATGAAGCCATAATAGATACTTGCGGATTCCTGCAGCAATGACTGGCAAGGGAAGATCATAGGTGAAGAGAATATAGGACAGGACCAAGAAGTCAATGTAGCTCTTGTGATTGGGAAGCAGCACTACTGGGTATTCCTGAATAGCTTGCTGAAGCTGTAAAAAAAGATGAAAAGAAACAGCAATTAGTCAGCAATTTCAAATGACAAAGGAAATCATCACATCCATCCATATTTCTAAAATAACATACAAATCTAACAATGCTCAGCGAATACCAGTATTGCATCCACAACATGAATAATTCCATTCATTTTTAATGGAAAGATTAATTATAGAATGCAACAATTTATAAAGACATTGAATTAAAACTAATCTCTACATGCCATTCTTTAAATATGATACATGCCATATGTTTTACAAAAGCTTTTGTTCCAGATAATTATTTTTAAATATTTATAAATATGCAAATATATCTGCTAGCAACTATAATACAATAAGGTCAAATCAAGAGCCATCGGTACAGCAATCAAAACTTGTTGGCTTTGGTTTGTTCAAAGTAAGTCCAATATATTGACAGAATTCTTATACAGTAAAGGAACAAAGCATAATATAGGGTTTACATGGACAGAGTTTGACCTGAAAAGATTTGCTGTTGATGTTTTGTTTACTTGTATCAGGAAATGTGTTGCTATGCAGTTATGTTTTAGGAAAATTAACATCAAGCATCAATGTAAATTAAGCAATCAATATTAATACAAGGGAGAGGGAATTTAAATATCTTTGTGTGATATAAAAAGTGGCAGTAAATATTGTGAGGAAGGTTTGTGTATTAGTATGACAATTATTTAACAGTTGTGAGTAAACACATAGATCTTTTTATAAGCAGCTTTTACAAACTGTTTGGCATTTTATATCTACTCTATACTGTAGGTTATACAATACCTACATTACCCTCATCAACAGCCGATAACTACCTGTTAATTTACTTCATCAACAAAACACATCCCTAACAAAGCAGCTGGGTGTTTTGCTTCAGCAGACTCTTTCATCAATCAATGAAATAACCCAATTCTTGAACTCTTTTCCATTCCTAAAATACATGCTGTAGGTCCAGCCTCACCCAATGAGACCTCCAGGCACTCTAGTCACTCAACAACAGAGATGATCTTTTCATCAAAACAGCAGAAAAACAAGGTGCTCTTGTTAAGTACCTATATTGTATATTGCAGAAGCATTTAGACAACTAAAGGATCCTACCATTGCCTAAAAAAAGGAAGATCTATCCACAATCTCATTTCTCCTCAGGAATGAAGAATTACCCAAGGACCCTACTGTCTTATTGTTGAGCATTTTCAAACATCTCAGTTCTACTGTATCTCCTTACAAAGATCCACAAACCTGACACCTCAGGGCAGACAGCTCCCCTACACCATTTAGTCTTTCCTTGACAGTCTAATAAGACCTGTGGTTAGAGTGTTTCCTTAATATATTAAAGGCACCAGCCAAGCTCTACAGCCTTCTAACAACTTTCAGTTTCAGAGTGCAGAATGTTTCATTTTCATCATGGTCATCACATCCCAAGACAATGGTCTCACAGCCTTCAACACACATTCAACACTCAGGGTTTGATCCTTCAACTTGCAGAAATGGTCCTCACACTACTTGCAATTTCTTTCAGTAATCTTTTCTATCATCAGGTTAACTGGAATTCGTCTGCATTGCTGAAGCAGTTTCAGTGCATAATCCATCAGGATGTGTTTTGTGTTCAATATCTTAAATTCAAAGAAATAAATAATTTTACTGGGTTCTTTGTAGTCTGACCCAGGTCCCCACTCAAAATGCTCTCTGAGCAAGTCTCCACTGAAAACAAGACTGACTGATGATAATCTGCAGGCAATACTTAGAGTTGCTATGAACTCATTAACGCTCAATAGCCAGCATCAGGTGTTAGAGAAGTGATGCTACAGTTTTATGCAAAAGTTTGGGCACCCCTGGCCAAATGATGTTTTGTTGATTTTCTAAGTGAAAAGAAGTTAACACAACCTCTGCAGCGAACAAACTTAAACTTGTTAATACTAATATTAATACACAATTACTATTTATTTGCTGAATTTAACAGATTGAAAAGAAGAAAACAGTAATCATGTTTGGGCACCCTTCCAGGCGATCCACCAGTGTTATTTGTTTGTAAGGTCTCAGAACTTAATTGAGTCGTTAGGCCTTAATCTATGTCACGTGATGACAATTCCAGAACATTATACATTATTTGACTCTTTGAACATCTCAGGGTGTTGTGCTTACACTCCACAACCATGGGCTCCTCTAAGCAGCTGACTGAGGATCAGAAAATAAAGATAACTGACTCTTACAAAGCAGGGAAAGGATAAAAAAAAGATATCTAAACACTTCCTGCTTGCAATTTCCACTGTCTGAAATGTCATTAAGAAATGGAAGTTAAGGGGAACTGTTGAAATCAAGACAAGATCTGAAAAACCAAGAAAAACCTCAGACAGAACTGCTCGTAGACTGGTCAGGAATGCAAAGCAAAACCCCCATATCACTGCAAAGGACCTGCAGGAAGGTTTAGCTGGCACAGGAGTAGGGGTGTACCGGTCCACTGTGCAGTGTTGCTTGAACAAACATGATCTGCATGGAAGAGTCATCAGAAGGAAACCTTACCTGCCATCTCATCACAAAAGTCAACGTCTGAAGTATGCAACACAACACCTAGATAAGCCAGAGGCATTTTGGAACCAAGTGTTGGTGGTCTGATAAAGTAAAATTGAACTCTTTGGTTACAATCACCAAAGGTACGTTAGGAGAAAAAAAGGAAAAGCATTTGAAGAAAAGAACACCTTGCCAACTGTCAAGCATGGGAGTGGATCTATTATGCTTTGGGGTTGTGTGGCAGCCAGTGGCACAGGAAATATTGTGCAGGTAGAGGGAAGAATGGATTCTACTATCAAGAAATCCTGGAAGCTAATGTCCCACAGTCAAAGAAGAAACTGAAACTGAAAAGAGGTTAGATATTACAACAAGACAATGATCCAAAACATACCTCAAAATCAACCATGAACTACTTCAAGAAAGGAAAGATTAAGGTTTTGGAATGGCCTTCACAGTCCCCAGACTTGAATATTATTGAAAATCTGTGGGTAGATCTCAAACATGCAGCGCATGCAAGACGACCTAAGAATATTTCTGAACTACAGTAGAAGCGTTCTGCAAGGAGGAGTGGGGAAAATTTCCTAAAGCAAGCATAGAGAGACTGTTAGCTGGCTACAAGAAACGTTTGGAGGCTGTGATTTCAGCCAAAGGTGGTGTTATTAAGTACTGACTAATAGGGTGCCCAAACCTTTGCACATGTCACATTTACTGTTTTATTTTTTTCAATCTGTTAAATTCAGCAAATAAATAGTAACTGTGCACTAAAAGTTGCAAGTTTAAGTTTGTTCGCTGCAGAGCTTGTGTTAACTTCTTTTCATTTAGAAAATCAACAAAACATGTAATTTGTCCAGGGCTGCCCAAATGTTTCCATGCAACTGTATATACCCAAGTGACTGAGTTACAATACATTATAGTATACACACTCACATTTTGACATCGACTATTACAGCCTATTGTACATGTTCTGTGTGACTGCAAGGGTAGGGTAATTGATTTACTAGTTTGTGGCCCTTTGGCTGGCTATTCTGGAACTGGAACTGTTCCAAGGTTCAAGGCTGAGGTACTCCACTAATTATATCACCATAATCTGTGAATTCACCTTTATCTGCATTATATTCTAATCAATAACCAACTCTCAAACCAAACATGTTACTGTACCTTGAATTCCTACTGCCTGTAACTGCCAGAGAATTCAAATAAGTGCATTGTGTCCCAAAGTCCTTAGTGTGAATTTCAAGTGAATATACAAATATACAATAAATCCCAGGATGGTTTTCTTTTTCTAGATGGTTGTGGTGCCGTGCTTAATAATTATACACAAGTTTAAGTAAGCAGGCATCTGATAAACAACACTGATCATTAATTTACTTTTAGAATAGAGTATGATTTTCATATTTCTCTTTATGATAAAAATTAAGTATACTCATTATATTAACAAAATGATTCCAATAAAATAAAAGTTGATAAACATACTAATCCAGACTGATCTCTTCTGCATAAGACACTTATAAAATCTGCCACACCCAAACTGCACAGGCACCTAAAGAGTTGCAGAAATTCGATAAAGGTCAAAGGTTACAATTATTTTTAATCCAGTTATCCTCTTGTTAGGCTTATTAGTTATCCTAAAATAATACTAATAACCTACAGTATACAGTAAGCAAACACTCACTCTCTGAATGCCTTCCTCGTTAACTCTCACTCTCCGAAAGACCCTTTTGAAGACTTTGCTTAGACTGTAGGCAAGGAATCGGATAAAGCTTAGTTGTAGGTTTTGAGCCATTTCTTCAAGAATTACAGCAGCCTCTTCTTGGATGATGGCTGGCGACTCCCCTGTCTCTGCTGACATCTAAGAATAGATTGAACACAGTGTTACAAACCTATGCCAGCAACCTGCTGCGACTCTGCTTACAAAATGAAGGAGTCCAGTTTATTTTAGAAACAATGTCATACTGAGCACAAACATTAATAAAAAACTATTAACCACTTTTAGGTTCTTTATTCATAATAAAGCCCATAATACCTACAAAAAATGATGTGGGAGCATACGGGGAAACAAACTATTGTGACTGATTCCAATACTCTATGATCCTATATAAGCAGCGGCATGGATTAAAAGGCTTAAGAAGGCTCTAGGAGACTGTCATACTAGATTATTCTTAGTATAATTTAGAATATTTTGTATTTCTGTGGTGCATTTTCATCCCAAAGGTTCCCCAAGCACTTTATATTTAGAGAGGAGCCTCATTCATCCACCCCTGAAGTGCAGCACCCACTACACAGAAGATCACACAGTGAGAAATTAATTCACCAACTAAATGAAGGCTGAAACGTTAGATAAACCAAAGTGTGCAAAACCAGAATGAAATATTGTAGCACTGAATTATTATTCGATTATCATATCTGAATTGCATGTGTTCTGTATGCGTTAAATAGTATGCAACACTGCTACAACATACAATAATCAATAATTCCAACCTAAGTGTGACAAAAAATCTTCACCTTGTTGGCCTTACCTGCTGTATAACAAAGTGTAGACATTGTGACTGAAGTACAGCGGTCTTCAGCATGCCAGCACTACAAGGCATGACTCCTTTGTACAGCACTGGGGTGAAACTTCTCAGAGCATATCTGATATCACTCGAGTTTCTTCTATTCTCTAGGATATCCTCAAAGTCATCTCTTTGACTTAATCCTTTATAGCGAATCTTTACAGGAACAACACAAAAGTCAACAAATCATTGTCATAGCCAATTCTTTTTCTGGACATTGATGTATCACATTTCCTAACGTGTAATTACAATATCTAAAATCTTTTTTTTCTGTTGTTTGTTAGGGTTGGTATTGTGGTACAGTTACTCCAGAAAGATTAAGAATGATGTGGCCCTTATACTATATAAGAATTTGCTAAATAAAACCAGTAGAACTCGGTTAGTGTTTCCAAAATCAGGTGCTGGAGTGCCCCTATGTCTTCTGGTTTTGTTTGAAGTGAACTCTTCATTATTTAAGCTAATTGAACCTTTTAACTGTTTTCTTTTATAGGTTTCAGCCCTTGAATGGTAAAAGAACTTTAGTGGTTAACATTACTATCAGTAGCTGTGATTCAGAATTTGTGTCATACTGTATACTTTAGTTTAAATGCCTGTACATCATTAAGAATGCTTATGATGTCAGTGTTTTAGTTTTATTCCCACTTGCCACATGGGGTGATGGAAAATTGACTTCTTATTTGTCCGTAGTAAAGTCTGATATCTTCTGGAATCTTTTTGCATGATTTTGTGAAGACATTTTAACTAACAGAGCTCTCTTTGAATGAAAATGGGCTATTGTGAACTGATTTTAGTCCCAGTTTTTTTAGTTCTTGAAACAAGAATAGTTGCTTTCTCTGACCACCAGTGTACACCATTTATCCAAATGCTCAACCCTCACAGTAGCCAAAGTGCCTTAGTGTCAGACACCTTCACTGGCCGTTTTTTGTACCTTCCCGTGGCTTTCATTTAACCTAATTTCCGTATCATTTTATACCTGAAAATCATTTATAAAAGTGGCATTAGATTATCGCATTTTAAACTAAAACCCTTGGAAGTATGAGTTTTTAATGCTTACTGACGATTTTTAAAAATGTTTTAATAATCAGGAAATGCGCAAAAGGTTTCCATATTATGAAATATAATATTAGGAGGGCGGCAGTTAAAAACTATATTAGAGAGGTGTGTATTGAAAGCTTTAAAATATTACAATAGACAATAAACAAAAACTATAACGACTGCGAGTAGAAGCAGTCATGGTTTTCGTAGCTTGGACATTGATAAACCAACAGGAACTTAAAATCGAATTTAAGACGAAATGTACAACATTTCAGCAGGTGATATAAGTGTAAAAATACGTAGTAGTACAACTTCCGGTATGTAAATATTTAGAGGAATGTTTGCTTACCAAATTCTCCATTACTTCAAAAAAACCTTTGTTTTCTCGTGTTCTACTAGTGTTTCTTAGACGCCGTTTAGATTTGCTAATTTTTTTACTTAGAAATTATATATCTGAGCACTTCATATACTGTACTGTAACAAAAGCAATCTTTCGATTTGTTACAATCTGAAGGAAAGCAGTAACTGTTCTATTCCGAAAACCAATGAACGCGCGAGTAAATTAGGAACCACCCCCGCAAAGCTGGATTACCACTTCAGTGACATTATTTCATAGATTTAAAGCTTTCTCTTTCAAGATGGCATTCTACAAAAGTAATTTTCTATATGGATCTTGAAAAGAGCGTTTAAATGCGTCATATGTAACATTTTGTTTTACTTAAGCGTTTAGATTGCATATGCTCTCTATATTTCCAGTGATAAAAGGAATAAAAGTAGAATATAAAATCTTAAGAATATAAAGTTTTATCTTAGCAACCTATCTGCCTCATACTGTCAAAATAGTTTAATACTTAGAAGTGTAAGAAGCACAATATAATAATATATGCATACGCAGAAGATATAGGTTTGGAGCAGTTTCGTACTGGTGAGAATGTGAGAGAATGCATTGAGCATTTATCGTGTGCATTTTGCTTGGATTTGCGGACTGAAACTTTGCTCCATTTATGTTTTCTGGGAGAGTGTGGTGTGATACAAGAAATGTGTTTAAGTCAGTCCATGTAAGTGCAACGTGTCAGGTTAGAAAAATCATGGATTTTAATCCCTTCTTGGTGTAGTTGAGCCTCTTTTTTTTAAAGGTGGAACTTTGGACAGTCCCATAAATCCTAAATTATAAGAGACATTGCATAGTGTCTAGCTGATGTAATATTGTTAATCTTTTTATTTATCAAGTTTTATTTATTAAGTTGTTAAATTTGCTTATTAGTAAGGAAAGGTTGCACTGGTTGAGAGAAAGGTTAGTTTCCCAGTTTGTTGTAATGGGGTGGAATTATACTTGGTCCATTTTGAGTATTTCCTTAACAACCCACCCCTCTGCAGGAATAGTTTAGTTGCTTTTGTTCAAATACAGGCCAAGCACTGGATGAGTATGGTGTCACCACCTTTGTTTCCCAGGAAATTCTGGGTTAGATCAAACTTCACACCCAAAATCGCCACACGCAAATTACACTCTGAACAAGAACAACAGGGGTAATTATTCACAGTTTTATTGAACAGAGGCCATGAGAAGGGAAAGAGTAAATTACACTACAAATCACATCACAAGAGATATGATTCACCAACTACACAACTACAATTTGTCACCTCTTAATCATTGTAACGCTACACTTACCCAAATATTGTTCAATATTGCCAAGAACAAAGTTTGTATACTTATATAAATTGTATACTAATGCAATAAAGTTAAAACAATAGTCCAAGTAACAGCAAGAATACATATATGGTTAAAAGGGTTAAAAACTGTCTGTTAATACACAAAGTATGGGAGTAAAAAATCTTTAAACAGTTCAAATCACATTGTGCTGTGTCTACAATTGCTAAAGCGCTAAAGAGCTCATCATTCTGTTACGAATTCACCAAGATGCTCCTCCCATTTTCATAGTCGATAAAATCCCTCCCTGCGCTCTCTCTTCCAGGACTGCTGTCCTCTCTGTCACCCAGTGCTTCCTTTGCCTGTACATTGACACCCAGCTTGCTCTAAACTATACAATTTTGGCCCCACACCAGCCAGGATAATCGAGTGCCTCTCGTCTAATACTATGTCTGTATTCAGATCAGTGACTCTCAGTGGCTCTCTTAATGAGGGGACAGGTTTTATTACAATATTAATCCAAAGCAGAGAGACAAGGCTGTGTACAATTACAGTACATTAAGTGTATAGCCAAACCGTCAATGTGTTTTCAATAGTCAGTCTCAGATGTCACCATCAAGACTCTAATATGTAAGCAAACATCAATTCAAACAATTATGTAAGACTTTCACAGCCAAGAATTGAGACCAGGCCTGGCAACCCCCCAGCATTTAAACAGGGTTAAAGACATATTTTTACCCCCATATGTCTGCCACATACTATTATTATGCACCCATTTACAGTTATGCACCCTGCTGTCTACAATGCAATAGTATGCATAGTAATTATTTATAGACTTTCTGTCTTTTTCATTGTATAATCTGCTCTATAATGCAATGTACGTAATTGTATTCATTACACTTTCTTAACAGCCCACCTGCCCCAGCCAGTTATACAGTAGGATGCTTTCAAGTGTGCTAATGACCCCAGTTGCTGTTTTTCCTGAGCTGTGATTTCAGATCTTGTGGCTGAAGTGTATTACCTGTTCATAAGGTCATGGGCCATGTAAACCATAAGGTGCCAAGTCACATCTCAGTTGTTTTCTGCTTTCAGTGAAAAGATTTATATAAAAAAATTGAAAATGTAAAACGGTTAAAGTGGAGAAATAAAAAATCCTCCACTTCTTCTGCAGTCCTTGTCAAGAAGCGTACTGTAGTACTGGACCCTATGCAGTATAATCCAGAAATGAGTGGAGTAGGACAATGGGGAGGAGATGACGAGGATCAGGAGGGGTTGAAATCTGGGGCGAAGTCCAAAAGTCCAAAACCGGGTGATCCAAATGAGACAGGACAAAACAGAGTTTTGCCGGAACGGGATCCGGTACAGGGATGGGGAATAAAAACGGGATGACGAGGCCAGGCGCTCTGAGCCCTGGACTCAGCTAGGTCAGGACGCCGATAGGAGGCCTATGCCCTCAAGCTGTGGAGGTAGGGTGACTTGATGGTAGGTGGGCCTCCGGGCAGCCATCTTACAGTGCAGAGCCGGGAGAAGCGAGGGCGCCAGGCTTAAATAAGGAGGGGCAGGATTAGAGGCAGGTTCATGAAATCATCAAAAATGTGAAAGACCAGGAGTGCCCTTAAGAGGAGGGATTACGATCCTGACAGTCTTTCATACATCACAAAAACTTGCTGTCCAGAATGTCATTTCATCATCTGTTGCTCAATGATTGTTATATTTAAAAGCCGTAACAGTTCAATTTCCATAAACTGTAAAATTGCAGTGTCACCAGAGAAGAGACCCCTCAGTTTTAGACTGTCCTTGTGTTGCACAACTTATGCACCAAGCCAGTCACAGAAGTGACATTGCCGCCTCTGAAATTTAAAGTGTAAAACTCTGCTGTGGTAGATGACTGGTCTTTTGGTGAGGCAGAGTTATCCACTGTCTAGGTAGCACTGCATGATCTCAACCTGATGAAGCTCAAAAAGTGGTTGTATCATTTTATGAAGATAATCCTTGTGTACTGTTTGCTTCAGTGCTGTGCTGTACCATTTAATGCACTATCCTGCTATCCTGCACCCTGTTGCAGGTGCCGATACCAGGGTTTGCAAGTGGGTTGTTGCTTAATACTTTCTTTTTCTGCACTCACCAGGGTTTGTGCAGCTTTTATTTTCCTTAACAACACCAATCGCAGGATTTACACACACATTAGGGGACTGATGGAACACGTACAGTACACAGGTGTATGGTGGTAACTCGTTAACAGACTCTACACACTTACTAAGCTTCAAAGAACACTTAAACTAACATATGTTTATTTACATGAGGAGGCTCAGCTGCTGGCCATCTTACGGACCCTCCGACTCCCTCCAGCTACAACTCCCAGCCGGCTTTGTGGTACACTCAGCACCTAGGTGCACCACCGGGCGAGGGCGCTACAGTTACAATCCAACTTGGTTTCCTATGCCCAAATCAGTTTATGGCAAAGAAGGAGGTTAGTGGAGTTAGTCAATTCTTGAAAAAAAATGCTTTTCAATGCCTACTAATTTGATAGAAAAAGCTTTGTAACAGCTTTGATGAACTAAGATGTATGTTCACCTTTTATAAAATAATGTTCAGTACTAACCACAATTACTACCTCCTTATATCAGGAAAGTGAATGTCCATAAGAATATAAAAATTTGCAGGTGTCTCCAGTTTTCCCTTGTCCCAGGTTTTATTTAAAAGTTCATACTTATTCCTCTCTGGAAGTGGTCATTGATCCCAGTCCCTTTTTTAGTACAAATACCTGAATAAACAGCAAGTATTATGGAAACACTGTTCTAATTTTTGTAAATTGTATTTCTTTTAGGTTTTCAGGCAAGACACAACGATCCCATAAAGAAAGCACTGTTTAAAAAAAATAAAGAAGGCTATTTTGTGAGAAATGAGTTCCAGAAGTGTAGACAATATTTTCCACCAAAACTGGAGTGCTGGATTTGTTCTTACTTTTCTCAATAGGCTGACCTTTGACCTTTATATTTTTCCTTTTTCCTTTTCCTCAGTTTCCTCTCTCTGTTTCTCCTTCCTCCTTGTTAAACTAGCCCCCCTTTTTTAGTAGCTAACCCCTCAAAAGATGTTAATTAAAACAAGGACCAAATCACCTTAAACAATTAAGACTTACTGTAAGAGGTTCCTGGCCAGGTTTTTAAAAAATAAATCACTATAAATAATAAAATAATTTAGGGTTTTGTGGAATAAACCCACCCTCATATAGGCATAAATACGTTTCACTTTCATTCTTACAAAGCAGGAATAGAAAGGGGTTGTTGTTGCACTTTATCCTTTGCTCAAAGAGAGCACAGCTGAAAGGGTCTGCCTAGTATTCATTATTGGGAATTGCAAAGAAGATTAAGTAAAGATGACTGAAAATCAGGTAAGTTATTTTTTCAGCCTAGGTATCATTATTAGCTTGAAGTACTTAAAAGCACTGACAGTGAATAGCATTCATTATGGCAAATTTAATATCACTTTTTTCAATGAATATGATTTAAAAGTATTGGGTGCTCAAATAATGCCAGACAGGTGGGGGCAGACTGCAGACATCAACTAAAGAAAAGGGACAGTTTAGATATTTTAGCTTATCTGAGAACATGAACATTTCATATAGTATTCTTTTTTATTCAGTATTTTAAACTTTGCAAAAGGTACTTACTGTACATTGTTTAAATGTTTTCAACATTTTTACCTCAGCTGTAGGTGTAACAATATCCTTCTAACGCTGTTAACTGTGTTCTTTTGCATTTTTATTTGCTAATAAATAATACTATTGTTATGTGTTAGGAGAGTATCAGAGTATTTGGTTCCACCTTACAGTACCCCGTTCTTTTCGTTCAGGCATTGAACATCCAGTAGTTCGGTTAGATCCTAATGAATGTGATACAGGGACAAAGATAGGGACAAAGATTTTTGCTGTAACTTGCTTAGCTGAGAGAATGGCAGCCTGAAGAATATGGGCTGGTGAGAGAGGTGCAAGAGAAACATGGAAACAGAAGTCCAAAAGTGTATATATATATTAGATCTTTAGGAATGCAATAGAGAGATAATGTCACGTAACACCAGCCTGTGGGAGGTAGGACCCTGTGCGTGGCAACTGTATCTGTGGTTCAGTGCCGAAACGAGGGACAAAGACGTGGACAAAAGCTAGGAGGTCAAAAGGCCGGGAAGGTTCCAAGAGCGGAAGGTACAAAAACGGGAAGCGAAGGAGAGTAGAAATTATAAGACTAGGGCTGGGAACGTACAAGTACGGAGCTCAGGGAGGAGACCTCAATCGTGATCGAGGAAAAGAAGACAAGTGAGGGTTTAAGTAGTGCTGAGTAAATTGGTGCGTGGGCGTTAATGGGGAGTAGAGCTCGTGGAAATGTGGGAGCGCTTGCATGCCTGCGTGCGATTCATGACAGATAAATGTCTTAGAAGCTATATGGCGTAACTCTTCTTGCGTTGAGAACAGCAGCCTGACCGTAAGGATGAGGCTGACTGAACATTTTGGGGGAAGAACCCAAGAAATATAGAATATCCAAATTTCTTTGTGATAGAATTTGTTATGTGAGCACCTCAGGCTGGCTGGATCGGTGAGGATATATGCTGTTGGCAGAAGATGCTGTGCCAATTTTGAGAGATCGACTAGAGAAGTGAGCAGTCCTGAAGTTGACTTTTGATAGCACACCATGGGGGTGATGTAGGAACCAAAGCCAAGTAACCACAAATAAGCTGGCTGAATCAATGAAAAGAGAAGTGGGAATAAAGAGACTTGTTGGGACTGATAACAAATAACAGATAACGGAATCAAGCGTAAAATATTGAATGCAAATACCTTGACCTAACTGCTTGTTTCAAGGTGGAAGTAACTGTATCTTGAGAACACAATGTAAAGAATGTAAGCATGGGTGGCAGCTACAGTATGGCTAGCAGCAGGTAATCTGACACATAGCAAAATCAAAGAAAGACAGAAATAATGATTCAGGAATCAAATTGAAAATAAAAAGGTAATAAAAATGGTATAGTAGCTGCTTCATAGTGAGTGAATGCCACATGTTAGCATTCCAATGGTTATAGGAAGGCATTTTCATGGAGAAGGCAACTCTGCTTTCAGGAAGGGTTTTTGGATCCCCTCCCTTAGTTTTTTTTTAAAAAATTTTATTTATGCTTAACAAAAGAACAAACATTACAATACAAACAAGAGTACATATAACAATTCAAAACAAAAATATCGTCAGGGGTACATACTACTACATAAATTCAAGTTATGAAAAAAGATTAAACAAATTAAATAAAAATAATGTCCGCACCGCTTTCATATTTTTGCATTTCAAAATAGTCTGCAAATACCCCTTTATTTCCATTTTAAAATACTCAAATCCCCTCCCTTAGTGGCATAAACAGATTTCAGGTTTAGTTTCAGTTTCATTCTTACAAAGCAGAAATGTCCACAGATTCTACATTCACAGCATTCACAGAGCACAATCTGTGGTGACACATTCTACTCTGCAGATAAAGCACATCTAAAGGGACAAGCCTTTTATGCATTACTGATTAGAACAGAGAAGATAGTAAAAAGCTAAGAATAAAATATTGACTTAATATGACTGAAGAGCAGGTAAGTTTATTTCTTTCCTCCTGGTATCATTTAGAAGCAATGATAATAATTATGGTTTCCATTCATTATTGCAGATTTCATGTACAGTACCTCAGATTTATAACATAAACAGGATACCAAAAACAAATATACTTATTTACTTAATAGACTTATTCTAGTGCTATTCTAGGGCTATGCATTTGGATCTCAAATAATGCCAGACAGCTGGGGCCAGGCTGCAGACATCAGCAATAGAAGGGACAGCTTGAATATTTTAGCTCATCTGAAAACATGAACATTTAGGACAATATTCTTTTTCATTCAGTGTTTTAAAACCTTGCAAAAGTACTAAACATGCTAAAATACTTAACATGTTGCAAATGAACAAGTAAAGGTTTATTCCATGCCAAAAAGAGAAGAAAAGAGACACAATGTTTTGGCTGTGGAGCCTTCTTCGTTCAATCTACTTAATATGCTGTTCATCTCTGCTGCAGTTGTAACACTACCAGATGAGCCTATGGATCTGCCTGCACATAAATTTGAATTGCAAACCTGATAGGTCCTGACAATATAATGGTCAGTAAACATCCCATAGCTGGGGTGCAACTCATTGAGGGCTAAGAATGAGTTATTTTCAAGGACCTGATATTTTCATTAAATTCCATTTCAGACTTCAATTTAGCTTTCTCCAGTTTCTTATAAGGAAGGAAGTAATTAGTATGAGAGAGGAGAAGGCATATTATTAGGCAATATATTGCAAAAGACTGTATGTCCTTGCATTGCATTGCCTTTCATAGTGCAGAATATCCATTCAACCACACTGAAAAGCAGCCCCAGGCAAGAGAGAGGTGTGCATCTTATCATCTTAGATTGCAAAGCAAGCAAATGGGAGCTGCTGAGTGTTTGTCCAACCTTACTCACTGTTCCTCAAGTAGAAAGATACTGGAGACCTGCACATCAAGGCTGAACCCTGATCTGAACATCATGGGTTTTGGAGTCCTTCACTGCAGAATCATCTGTCTTACAAACCTATACCAACATACCGGACTCAGACTCCTAGCATGATGAACTTTGCAAAATACCTAGCATGGTGTAATCTTGTGAACACAAGTCTCACACAGTTTAATGATAGGCCTGAGAGCTATAGGGCATAGCAGTCACCTTTCATTAATGCTATCAGATATTTGGACCTTACTGGTAGTGAAGAGCTGGATTTGTTAGCAAAATGGCTGGGCAAAGAGTCATCACTGCATGTTAAATAGATGCAATCTGTGCATATCAATGACCTCAGAGCAGTTCTTTTTAAAACGGTATGGGACAGATTAAGAGAATGGTACTACGCACCAGAAGTAATTGAAAGTGCACTTTTCCCGAAGCTGGACAGCTTCCCAAGAATCCACACCAAAGACAATCTCAAGCTGAGAGAGCTTGCAGATTTTCTTTTGGAACTGCTATCTTGATAGTGCGGATCAATCCCAAAGTGGAGAAACTGCCTTGCGTTCTCCAGGAGAAATGGGTCTCACAAGCCTAGAAGTTCAAATAGGTGCATAGCATGTTCTTCCCTCCATTCTTCTCATCTGCCAAGAAGTTAAGACCAGAAATAACACCAGCTTTGCACTCTCTAGCTGCAACCCTTCTCGAGCCGAGAGACCCTTGATAAAGAACACCAACACAAGAACGCCCTTATCTGTCCACAAGACAGATGTTGCTACAGCTGTGGAATCCTGTGCAGACACCGTCAAGAGGGAGGAGAAACCTGGAAAACAGCAGAAAAGAAACACAACGTTTTGTCTGTGGAGCAAACGTTTTGTTTCTTTTCTTCTCTTTTCAGCATGGAATAAACCTTTACTTGTTCCTTTGCAGCCTACACATGCTGACACAGCTACCTACCTACCTACCTACCTACCTACCTAGGGGTGGTGCGGTGGATAAGGATCTGCACCTGTGGCCGGCAGAGCAATCCTACTCTGTTGGGCCCCTGAGCAAGGCCCTTAACCCCAACTGTTCCAGGGGCGCCATATAAATAGCTGACCCTTTGCTCTGACCCCAAGCTTCTCACCCTGTCTGTGTGTCTCATGGAGAGCATGCTGGGGTATGTGAAAAGAACCTACATACTTAATACCCCTCATACTTGCTAATACAAGAAATTTTATATGGCTGATAAAGTGATCTTATCTTATCTCTCTTACTTGAACTACTGGAAAACAGTGCCTCATTCACAATAAGCCACACCTCCTCAGTAAATGCAGAGGCTTCAGAGAGAAGAACTTAGAAGAGTGTAAAGTATACCTAAAAAACAACAGGCTGTTCTAGATTGTTATATACAATAGCAAGCAAACAAGTGGAATTTGCTGTTGATACTAAAATTGATAAAGTGGCAAACATAAACAGTGGCAAGGGAGTTACAAAAAGACTGAGACAAAATCATGGATTGGACTGACACTTGGAAAATGAAAATCAACACTTATAAGAGTAGAGTGATCCACACTGGTATTAGGAATGTATAGTGTAAATATCCACATATTTTGTGGAACAGTTGGTATCCAAAAGTAGTAAAATATCATGGGAGTGTCTTCCTTATGCGGCACGGCTATAGCTACAGACCGCGGATTTAATGTTTTTTTAATGCAGTTTGCAGGGGTACCTTTATGTTATTTCTGCTTGCAGGTTTCTGTTTCCACAGCTTGACAATGAGTTGACAATTAAGATAGAAATGCATTTTTTTTTTCAGGATACAAGTTACATATGGGTGGTGAGTATTTGTTTGCTTAATTCTCAAATGTTTATTACCTTATTATTGTTTTGCATTGCAGTGAGCACGTTAAGCATGTCTATATTCATTAAACATCAAAAACCTAAAATCTAGGAATTTAAGCTCTATAGGAGCTGGGGGAAAGAGGAGCCCTTTTCTTAGATACAGTAAGTGGTGCTAATCAGTGGGGCGGTGCGGTGGCTCTGTGGCTAAGGATTTGCGCCTGTGGCTGGAAGGTTGCTAGTTCGGATCTCGTGGCCAGCAGGGGAACCCTACTCTGTTGGGCCACTGAGCAAGGCCCTTAACCCCAACTGCTCCAGGGGTGCCATATAAATGGCTGACCCTGCACTCTGACCCCAAGCTTCTCTCCCTGTCTGTTTGTCTCATGGAGAGCAAGCTGGGGTATGTGAAAAAAGACAAATTCCTAATACAAGATTTTGTATATGGGCAATAAAGTGATCTTATCTATCTATTAATATAGGAATAATTTGACCCACTCACACACATGCATATAACATGGAAATAGAACAAAAAGTTCTATGGTGTCCATTTTAGGATGTCTTCACACATCAATCATCACTCACCTCTCCCACCTCCTTGAAACATTCCAAACCTATTTTATCTTTCCTTCAGCCCAGTCCTCAGTGGGAACTGGGGAAAAGTAAGGTTTAGGTGTGCCCTTAACTACCGCAAAACAAACTATAACATTCTGTTAGAAGATTTAAATAGTGTACTGTACATTCTATAAAGATGACCTAGTGTAGTAACTAAAAATCCAGGGCACTAATATTTATAATTAGTTTACTGTCAAGGTTTTATGTATACAGTTACAGACTATTATTAACATGCTGTTTTAATCTTTCAGTCATATATTTGGCCTGATAAGTCAAATGAGAGCAAACTCTTCTGTACAATGATGACCTGTAGAGTATTCATTATAAAACTGGATGTAATGTAATGAGTTCTAGAGTAAAGAGTACTAGAGTAGTAGTGAAGTATCCTTCTCAAGGGTAGAAAACCTTTGGCTGTGTTTGTCAGAATACACCTCCAGGGGATATAGTGATATTTATCACATGAAAACTGTTATTGATAGTATTATACAATGTGCAAACAAACAAAAACATGATTATGAGCACAATTGAATTTGATTTTGTTTCATGTTTGATTTAATATCAAATGTGTCAATGACTTAATGTAATGTCTTTGTACAAATAAAGCATAATTAGCTCCATGATTGAATTTGATTTTGTTTCAAGTTTGTCTTTGGTTGAATCTTGCCCTGCTGGTGGGTAGATAAGAATCACTGAAAATATGCATAATGTCCAAACTACTATGGCACTCCTCCTGAAGAAAACTAAGACAGAGTAACCCAGAGAAGACAGAGGATAAACCTGTAATAAAATGTATTCCATTAAAAAGTGATGAAAGACTATGCATTCGATGAATCAGCCTGTGATGGGGGCTTGACAAGTTCATATTGACCAGTCGTTGCCCTCTTCCAGTCAATATGGTGAAGATGTTTAAAAGCTAAGGTAATACTAAGCATTGTGGAAATTGTAACTTAAACTAAAAGAAGTTATATTAATACCATAAAAAGCAGTAATTAAAACTCCCCTAGTATGCAGATCGGATATTAATCTTAAAGTGAGATTCTGGTCTCCACACTAGAAAGTGTTTACGATAGAGCAATGAGAATCATTCCAAGCCAAAAGGGAATGTAATACACAAATATACCGTATTTAAGGAAGTGAGGACTTTAAGAAAGGACTTACATTTCTGTATCAGATATTGAAAATCATGAAAGGGTTTGACAAAGTCTATCCAACAAATTAAGTTATGCTCATTGTAATCAATTTCTCTGTTTTAATCAAAACAATCAATTCAAGTTTTTCTTACAACACCTGAATTTCATGAGTAACAATTTACTTTTTAATTGGAGAATTTGCACTCCTGACAGGAAGACAATTGTGAAGTGCAATTGTGTCAACATTTCTAAAAAAAAGCACAGTTCAAATCGCATCATCAAGTTTGCCGATGACTCGACAGTGGTGGGCTTCATTAGCAACAATGATGAGTCACCATACAGAGAGGAGGTGGAGCAACTAGTGGACTGGTGCACAAACAACAACCTATCTCTTAATGTAAATTAAACAAAAGAGATAATCATTGACTTCAGGAGGGCCATGCTGATCACTCCCCACTGTACGTCAACGGCTCCCCTGTGAAAATAGTTAGAAGAACCAAGTTTCTTGGTGTACACATTACAGGTGGCTTCACTTGGTCCCTCAATACCACCTCCTTAGCCAATAAAGCACAGCAGCGTCTCTACTTTCTGCGGCGACTGAGGAGGGCAAACCTTCCCCCACCCGTTCTTACCACTTTCTACAGAAGTACCATTGAGAGCACCTTGACCAGCTGTATCACTGTTTGGTTTGGGAATTGCAACGCTTCAGACTGCAAGACCCTGCAACGAATTGTGGAAACAATCATTGGAAGATCATTGGAGCCTCCCTCACTTCCATTTCTGTCACCAATCTACTTGCACCCACTCCAGTTCCAGAAACAGGGTTTAAATTCCCCCAGTGTCTTGTGTATATTGTATTATGTACAGTATTTGCCTTGTAATTTGACTATCTGCACTTTGCACTATGTGTATCCTGTCTACAATGTCTATGTCAGTGTCTTGCCTGTCCTGTCTGTATTTGCACCGTGGACCAGGAGGAACGATATTTTGTTCCACTGTATACTTGTATATGGGTGGAATGACAAATGAACATGAACTTGAACTTGAAAGATTGCATGTTTGTATTTTTGCAGTGTTAAAAAGAGACAATAGAATTGCTTATTATTTCGGTTATACCTACCCAAATACACCGGAGAAGGAAAAAAAGTATTGACAGTCCACCCACCTTTGAGCCAGTGGTTCAGCACTGATTGGAGGAGTGTCATGATCATGCATTTATCAGGACCCTATGCAGATGGCAGAATCTGGAAGGGAGTGCAACAAACACGGGGGAGAGAAGACTAGGAACAGGGCTGGTAGACGAACAGGGGAGCATGTCGACGGTGCGCTGGTGCTCAGGGGGGTGTGGTCCAGGCGAAAGTCCAAAGGGAGTCTGTAGGGAAATCCAGGGTGAGCAAAAGTCCAGAGCCTGGTAATCCATCCTTGACAGACACAACAAAAGTTAAAAACCGGAGCGGGATCCGGTGAAGGGTCGGGGGAATAAAAAGGGGTAACGGGGCCAGGCACTCCAAACCCCAGACCCAGATGGTCAGGACGCCATTGGGAAGCCTATGCTGTGGAGCCTCTCCTGGACTTGCTGGTAGCCGGGCTTCCGGGCGTCCATCTTCCAAACCTGAGCCCAGAATGGTAGGAGCGTTTGGCTTTTATAGGGAGGGGCTGGACAGGAGTCAGTTGCAGGAAAATCAAGCAAAACGGGAAAGAGCCGGAGCGCCCTTAAGAGGAGGGACTTGCGATTGTGACTAGGAGAAGTTCGCCTCTCACTGCTTACTGTGTCACTGAGAGCACGGGATGACTGAGCCCAGCGTACACTCAGTGGTGCTCAGGATATGGTGCTCTACTGCTCGGGGAGTCACAGTCAGCTAGTGACATGACCCAAGCCCATACCCATGATCATAAGCTCAACATACAGTACACATCTTTACTGGTGCCAATTGAGAGGCCCAATTAAACAATTTTATAATACTTGTCTGTTTTCTTTTTTTCAGGTTCTGGTTCTGGTGAGTATTAGTTTTCTTTTTTCAGTTTGTGTTTGAGGTGAGTATTAGTTTACTAATTTCCCAAGTGTTTTTTTTTTGTGAAACACAAAGTCTAATATTCCATTTCCTTCACATTTGAATTTACAGGGTTCAAAGTTTTCTTTGACTGTGATACAGGACAATACTAAGCACTCTACTGACATACAGTATAGGGTGTACTGCATTTCTGATCGAAAGTCTCTATGTGCTATTTCTCCATAGTGCCATTTTCTATGTGCCCTAATAGATGTTTCAAGTCTGTTATTCATAAGAGTAGAAGAGCAGATTTGGGGGTGAAGAGGAAATAACCAGCTACTGTATAATTACAATGTAATTACTCTGAAAAGTTTGCATTTTGTATTAACAGATTACATTATACAGAAATTAGGAAAGACTTAATGTGGACTAGGCCTGTTTTTGTACATTTCTCTTGATTATTTTAGTTTATACTTAAGTTTTTACATCAAGAACATCAAGAGGCAGTAGCCATCAGATAGAGTTTCTTGCAATGGGGATGATTTTCTATATTCTCCTGTTCACCTGAGATGTATCTTGTTATTTTAGCCCCAATTTATTCATTTTAATTCTGAACTACTGATTGTCCCTCAGCTACTCCACTACCTTTCATTCACTATAATTGACACTAACCTTCCTTTTATAAAAAGTTGCATCTGGTTTGTTTATATTTTGTTTCCTCTTTCCTCTTTCCTTTCCTGTTTTCTCTTATTGTTTCCTTAATACACCATTCGAAAACAGAAATCTTACTTGTACAAATGTTTTCACCAACTGCACACCCTACTTATTTAGCTGGAAACTTGAAGTTGGTGCCACAGTGGAATCAAAGTTAAATAAAGTAACGTCCAGGAGCAGATCTCCATACACTGGTCCTGTTCATCCTGTTTAGTGTTGGAACAATTGTACAGATAATACACACTACATTAATTAATTGAATCCTTTGGTTTTTCCTTAAATTGTAGTCACATATGTGAATGTAGTCATTTGCATGGAATTCTAACTGCATCATGACCTTTCAAATGACTAGACTGTAAAATCAAATGCTAAAAAACTGGAGAATTATTTTTGTTATGCATATTTTCTTTTTTTTTCAGGTTTCAGTATTCCTGATTGTGTTGGTGAGTTATCAATGTATTAAACACGACAGTAATGTGATCCATCAATTTAATATTCTATTGAAGTTCACAGTGAAGTACAGTATTTGTTTTTTAATTTTTGCTGTATATTAATGACATTCCTGTTTTTAAATCAAAAGATTAATTATCGAAATGTAGAATTTTCCATACATATTTAGTCAGGTTAGAACACTTTTTCGGACAGTTTGGTGGCAGTGAAATGAGAATCTTTAAAAAAAAAAGTTATGTGTAAAATGTCCAGTATATTAATTTTCATAACAGAAATTTTGCCTTGTAGGACATCCTGTTGAGGAAACCTAATTCAAAAAATCTTAATTTTTATTTTGATCTTCAAACAGTTTCTCTTTATGAATGCATTACAAATTTGAGGATACCTTAATACCTCAGGAAGTGAAAACTGAGAAGTGCCAGTGAATATTAGTGTAAAGTGGAAACAAATTGGTTAAATCAGTGGAATTAAAATTAATGGTTACCCTATCACAGTTAGCAAACTGGTTTAAGATGTGGCAGATCGAACTAAAAATCTTCAAGTTCTCATCCACATATTATGAAAAAATCAAGCTTGGACCTTTGTGTGTCACAGGGAACAATTTGTCTTTCTATTGAAAGAATAAAAAATAATGGCAATAAAGAACAACTGCCACTATATATGCACTACACAGAGTGTTGGAAATACAATTTTTCTTAGTAGAGGTAGAGGTGAGGCAAACATCTCTACTTCTGTGCTCAAATGTGTAATTGTCAAATATCAGATAAAATTTTAAAACACGCCATGTTTTACATGCAATGAGTTTTGCAATGAGTGGGGCAAAGTAGCGGAAAGTCAACAGTGTCACATTTTAAACAAAGAATGGACGGACAAATACTGTGCCACAGTAAAGCAAATTGCAAAACTGAGAAAGTCTTTCTCTGAAGGAGAGGTTTGGAAGTAATATTTTGTAGAGACAGCAAGCTTTGTCCAGCAAGTAAAATCAAATTAAAAAACATTTGGTGATCATGCAAAACTGACACACTTGCCATGATAAATTACAGAAGACTTAGGCAGTGGCATTTAAGTTTTATTCATTAGCATTGGATGCCAGCACTATCTTAAAGGAAACTGCATAGCTCTTGATTTTTGACAAAGGAATTAATGACAAATTTGAAATTACAGACGAGTTTTTATTCTTTGAAAGGCCAAGGAGAGTAAAGGGCTGTGTCAAGAGGCTGATGATACGGTGGTGTCACCTGGGGTATAAAATGTATGTGGGAAAAATGCTGAACTGCTGAAAATAATACAAGACAAAATTAAAGAAGAAACCCCTGCCTCATACGTAATATTCCTAAATTGCGTTCAGGAATGCACAGGATGCCACCTGCAGGAAGTATTGCAGTTTGATCATGTAGAAAGGCTGTCTTGATTCTTGTGAGCTCTATTCAGTCGAGGAATTTAATCATTGCATCCTTGCAAATTCATTAAATTGCTTGAGGACTTTGTTGCTGAACAACATGACTTACTTACAAAGTCTGTTGTAAAAAACTGGGGACAGTATGTCAGTGCCTAGAAGGGAGATTAGCTTCTTTTTGAGGGGTGATGGGAAAAGCCGATGATTTCCCCAAAATGTGACCAACCAAGTTAGCTTTGTTCTCAAAATGGATGAAAAACAAATTATTTGCTCATTTCTTGACATTGAAAAGCTGGAAGAGGAGTCTTGACACTTTTAGAAAACAGCAGATCTGTAACCAACTTTCATGGAGAATTTTCTACTGTGTTTCTAATATGCATTGTAAAGATGATCATGGCCATGTGGGACAAGGTAATACTCTTGCAGTGAGGGATTCACAAGGAAGCTAATTAGCTGATTAACAAGCAAATGTCTTATCTGATCCTTTAACATTAGGGTAGTAAAGTGCTGCAGTACCCTGTAGTGAAGTGCCAATGAAAAAGAATGGTCTGTGGTCAACAATTAGAACACTGCTATAGTTTTAAATTAAAACAGTTACATCTTGTATATTGGATGTTTTTTTTTGTCATTTTCAGCTTCTAGTAGGGGTAAGTGTTTTCAAAAAGTCTTCTTTTGTCTGTGTAATTTACATTTATAATTTAATTTATATTTCTAAATTTGCTTACTTCATACACTGTAAGCTATTTAAAACAATGCCTTTTATTTCCCATGTCAAACATTTTACTGCTTTAAAATATCTATTTTTATAATGTATTCAAACTGGCAAAATATGATTACATTGCAATTTAAATTGCGTATTACTACCTACTCTGGGTTATGGTTGTATTGAACAAGTTAATCAGCCATGAAGTTGAAGCTGATACCCTGGCTTCTTTCAACAAACAGCTGGATGAGATTTTTTACCTTTGGATTAATTAACTGCTAATTATCAATTAGCTTTATGGGACAAATTGCTTCATCTGGTTTTACCTTCTGTTATGTTCTTCTGTGTGTGAGGGCAAAAATGCTACATATCACACATATATTGAAAGAAAAAGTAAGTTGTCTTTACATATTATTTTGTATTTACTAAATGACAGTGTAAGTACTTCTAAAGCACTTCACATTATTTTGTTTTGGACACAGCATGTACATTAATGCTGAAAAAAACATCTGCCACTCACAATATTTCAAATTACTGTAACATCTTTGATATGGTCACAGTTATAACATTTTCTTTGAATTTTGCTTTTTAATATTGTCATTACCCTAATCATACCTAAAACACATTCTGAAGTAACACTTTTTATTTTTATATTAAAATGTGTTAGAAAGGTATGATGTACTGTACTAATATGGTACTAATATATTACATATATCATTTCTATTTTAGTGTTATCTAAAAAGAAAACTGGTTCGAGGTAATTATGCAACCCTTTTCAGATTTTAAGAATTTTTTAACTGCTCCACAAGTGCTTTAATACATGCACATTCAGTTTCAATCTAAGAAAATGTCTTATTTGTAGGTATTAGCATCAATATGAATGTAAATACAACAGATTGTTAATTTTAGTTTTTGATTATATTTCAATGTAAGTAATATAACAGCTTGCATATACTGTAACTGCTATTACATATGTTATATAAAATTATTTTTTCAATGAGCCTGTAAAGAAATTCAAATTAGACTTCAGAAGTTTCCCCTGTCAGAGAAGTAAACTTTCTGAGTTTCGTTTTCAGTCTACTGGTTGAAAGAAAAAAATTCTCCAAAACAGGGAACAATAATTATTTTTCTTTGTTTCTAAACTATGCGAGCTAAACAAACACTCTACAGCTGTAACACTCTGGATGCCACCAATGCATTGAAAGTACTGCCTTGGATTTTGTCCTCACCATGGCAATAATGCAAATATATCAGATTTCAGTTTATACAGAGCTGTGAGAGCACTGTCATGGGGAATGGTGGTGTATGGAGATTGTAATGGTAATGAAACATTCTGCAGTATGCAGTCACAAAGCTTTCGAATATTTATTATCTACATTTTATTGGAAAAAAAAACAAAACATCCAGACCATGAATGAATTTCTTCTGCAGCTGACTTTGTGTGTTATACAGTTCTGTGCAATAGTCTTTTTAAAGCATAGATATGAACTACATTTGTGCTTTGCGGTTTGATAAAATACAACCATAAGTTCTTTGTTTTATTTTCAGATTTATATGTCTCTATTACTTCATGGAATCAGACATTCCTGGGAGCTCCTCTGCTAGGCAAAGGTAGGATTCAAGGGTTCACGGTGAGACGGTGTATATTCTGGAGAATTGCGTTAACCATTGTTGTGCCAAACAAAGGGCTTCAGCCGAGAGTTTGTGTGTTAAAAAACAACATTTACAGTGCTCTTTCATATAGTGAAACAAACAATACAAGGTACACTCCCACATGACTCTCTGCTTGCATTGTGGCTATATACAGTATGGTATTTCTAAAAAGCTGACCAGTAAATATATTTTCTTTACTGCCAGCACGGTGACAAGCAGCCCCTTCTGCCGAATAGACCATTTGTTCCAGGAGAGGTCACTCACTGGTCATTTCCCTGAGAACTATGCCAGCTATGCGTAAAGACATCATGTGGCTATGTTATCTTTCGAGACCAGACATCCTGAGACGGATTTAGTAAAATATAAGTAAAAAGATACATAGTCAACATGATACAATATACTGTAATACAAACTTTTAGTGAAAACGTTTAGTTAATTTCCTCACCTTGAACAACAAAAAGAGGTTGTAATATCAGAAGAAGCATAAGTTCTTTTTTTATTTTTGTCATTATGAAAAAAATAAATAACGAAGAACAGACATAACAGGAATTGCAAAAAAAAACCAGAACAAATACATTCCCCAAAAAGGTGAACAATAGTTTGTTTGTCAGAGGAAGTGTCCAAGTCTGGACAGATATTGTAACAGAGCAGCTGCTCGCTTGTCACCATACCGATGCTGTTTTTCTGCTACTCGAATTTAAGTTTGTGGTGATTTTCTTTGGTCCTATCATTACCCAGCACTGGGGAGAGTATAAAATGAAGTTTCTATCCATTCCTCACAAGATGCATATTTCAGGACAGGACACCCAACCTTTGGTGACACCAAGAGCTTCAATAGGTCCTGCAGGCATTCTTGGTACTCCCCGGCACAACCAATCGAGTTAGTGTAGTAACTCTACCACTTGAGTTACTACTCTGCCATAACCATTAGAGTTAGTAACAGGATTTTACCCTTCGAGTCACTACCCTAACATAACCCATGTGTGATACTAACTTATGCTTGAGTTACTACCACGATTAACACTCTCAAGTCATTAATCCCCAGAGTAATTATTGGAACTCATGGAATTATTATTTTAAGTAATTATTATAATCGTAACATTTTTTCAATCATCAATAACATTTCAACAATCATCAACCTGCTTGAATCATCACATTTATCATTTCATGCTTTTGTAAAGACGGGGTGAAAAAACAGGATGACATAGGATGAATCAGATCTGGTTTCCACATTAATCATCACAGAATCACAGAATAGTGGACGGTGGGCTTTTTAAAAAAGTTTTTTATTTAAACACCAGAAATACAAAAACGGAAACAGAATATGAAATAAGATACAGAAATAGACACTTCACATCCAGAGAAATTCAAAATTATAAAAGCTGAAACTTATACTTTTTACATATTTCCATTGTATGTCCTTTTTTACTTAAAAAAGGTCTTCTTTAGCTCAGCTGGCAAGACCTAGGTTCGAGCCAATGCAGTGAGGCACGAAGTAGGGTGGGAGCGGCAAAGGCACAAGCCCTAGAACCCGAATCCATTGCAATAACAAAAGGACAGACAATGAAATGTGGGCTATTTCGAAGTCGGAATTCTGAGATGCTAAGTTGCAATTCTGAGATACTAAGTCGGAATTCTGAGATACCATAGCGCGTTTTTTTACTCCCTGGCGGAAACGGGCTTCCATAGCATATCGCAATATATAGCACAAACACATCTTTTTACATTTGTCTCATGCATCCTTTCACCACCTGATCTCCACCTTTGCAGCTACCCCACAATTAACTCCACTTCCTGAATGGAGTTTGAACCTCCTCATCCTGTGGATAGGGTGCTGCCCCTTGAACAAGCATGTTATTCCTGGACGTCATTGTTCCTTGTGAAATCACTTTTAACACAGTGGTTGGAAGTTTCTGATGAAACTTCCAAGAACTATCAATTTATAGTAATAGTTTGATGATCTTTGATATTTAAGTCATGTCCCCCTGCAGTCTTTCTGCTCAAGACTAACAGCATTAATTTCTTTTAGTGTAGTATATTACTTTCATCAGTGTTCTGTTTATTGTTCCAATGGAATGATTCCAGAGCAGCAACATCTTTCTTGTTCCAAAATTGAACACAATATTCTGAATGGCATCTTAATGGTCTCATGGTGCAATTTTAACTTTTGATTTTTATTCTTACACTTTAACTATATATTCTGGCATTACATTTTTATTGCTTTCACAAATTGCCTATAAAATAAAAATGATGTCACGACAAACACCCAAGTCTTTTTAATAAGTATCTTCAAGCTCAAATGGATGCTTTTCATTTGAAATTTGTAATATTATTTTGCTACTGCATTCAAAGCTCTGCACTCATCTACGTTAAATAACAGACTTGGAAAAAAGATCCCTGTCTTAATTACATCATCCAAATTTGACTATTCCAGCCAGCAGCCATATCACTCTGCAACTCACAACTGGCAACCCACTGACTCTAAGCAGGTGTGAGCCTGGTCAGTACCTGGATGGGAGACCTCCTGGGAAAAACTAAGGTTGCTGCTGGAAGTGGTGTTAGTGGGGCCAGCAGGGGTATAAGTTGATGCCCAGTCTGAGGGGCAGAGACACTGGTGTGAGGTTAGCAAAAACCAAAAAGTAAACATAAAAGAAAAAGGGGAAAAAAAACAACAAAAAGGAAAATGTGCCACTGTGCACCGAGGCATCCAGGCTGGACTTGCACTATCTAACGGGGTTCAGCCTGGGAAAAAGAAACGCTTGGCACAGCGGTATCCAGACTGGACCTACCTTATTTGATGGGGTCTAGTCTGGAAGAGTAGGGAACCAAACAAGGCTAAAACAAAAATAAAAACTCAACCTGTCCCAGTGGAAGACACATGGCGAGACATGTGAAAAGAAAAAAATGAACAAAAAGAAAAACAACGGCCTTACGCCCAGTCACAATCCCCTCCGAGACTGTTGGTGGAATGGTCTCCCCTTGCGGGGTCCGCTCATCCCTCCTAGACATGTTCGGTGCATCTTAAAGGTCCGCACCACTGCGGCTTGTCCTTAATCAGTCAGAACAGCTGTGGCTGCTAAGGCAATGCGTCCCCCTTAATCCAGGGCTCTGCCTCCACACTGAAGACACCCCCGTGTAATGACACACGTTTCTTAGTAGACACTGAGAAAAAGCTGAGGAAGGAGGGAACGGAGTGGGGTATCATTCCAATTTTAGTTGATGTGCTGCCAAAACATGGAGTAGAGTAATGCCTTCTGCTGCACAGTTTTGGGTGGCATGAAGAAGAGCAAAAGGGTGCCCCCTTTTATAGAGGCAGGGAGAGGGGAGGTGAGTTTGCTAAAAGAGGGGAAAGAGGTCAGGGTTTGGAGGCTCCGATACCAACCACTACAGGGTCTATACTGATTTCAACAAATCCCAGTGAAAAACTGAAGTGTTCTTTCAGTAGAATACTTAAGATAGATTGATACTTTATTGATCCCGTGAGGGAAATTGCAGGGAAATTAAGGCAACCTTTGATGGGAACCTGTGCTGTATTATAGTATTTAAACAACAAAAAAGTGACATGTCCAATTTCTGTGCATTAGTCCATAAAATTGAAAACAAAACTGGTTGCTTACTTAAGGTAGTCTTCTGTTTCAAAACTAGAAGTGAAAAAAATGCACAAAATGAGCATTTATAATATAATAATTATTATGGTATTTTTGGAGTGGCTCTGTAGCTAAGGATCTGTGCCTGTGGCTGGAAGGTTGCCAGTTCGAATCTTGGGGCCGGCAGAGGAATCCTACTTCGTTGGGCCCCTGAGCAAGGCCCTTAACCCTGACTGCTCCAGAGGCATCATATAAATGACTCACCCTGCACTCTGACCCCAAGCTTCTCTCCCTGTCTGTGTGTCTCGTTGAGAGCAAGTTGGGGTAAGCGAAAAGACAAATTCCTAATACAAGAAATTGTATATGGCCAATAAAGTGATCTTATCTTAAATGAAGTCACAGAGGTTTTCATATAAATCATTAAATCAAATCTAAAAATATTTAAATTCATTCCTCATCTATGGAGATTTGTTTTTGTTAAAACAGAAATATATCTGGGCAAGTGATCAAAATAGGCAGTCAATTTCTTATGTATTTTCTAAATTGATATTTCTTTAGAAAATTAAACTGCTTACATTTTATATCCTTGTGTATCAGGAATGAATGTGTAGCCACCAGGTGTCAAGGGGTCTATGGATGGTAATTGCATTGATGGGCCAGTAGCTCCCCAGTGTTGATGCGGTTTCATGCCCTGTCCTCTGTGTTTCCTGTCCTGACCAAAGGCCCTCTTAACACAGATGCTGGGTAATTACCACTCCATTCAGTGGGTAAACAGACTAGAATGGATATGTGACTGAGAGGGGGGGCGTAAGGTCAGGACGCAGTGGAACAATGCATCATTACACGTGAAGTAGAGACAAGAGCAGAAAGGAAGGCTTAAAAAGCCCCAGTCAAAACAGAACAAAGACCCCTTTGAAAAAGGAAGAATTGTGGGTCAGATCTCATTGGACCCAGGAGAGGACGCTGACAAAAAGGACTCTACAGGGAGCAGGTGATGAAGGGTTTTGAGATCATCTTCTTTGCTCCCTATCTGACATTGATCTAGGAAAAATCAAGGTGGGGGAGGGCAGGTGGGAACCACATTGTTTGGAAAGGCCAGGACTGGACAATATGTCTAAGAACCACCAAAGGTTCTCAGGGTCCCGCAACCAGAAACATTCATCCACTCAGGTTAATTTGAGAAGGCACAAACCTCGGAACTAATTAACCAATCAATGGTTACACTTTCCACCATACCTCGCTGAACCAGAGTACTCAAGTGCTACTCAGTAGATCTCCTGTGCTCAGTATTGGGTTTTCCAAGAAGAGCGATAGTTCCTGCGGTAAATGGACTTGTAACTTTGTGTACCTATGTTCCTGAACTTGGATCTTGCCCTGACGACGACTCTCCCATCACGGTTAACAGATACGTTTGCTAGTTTTTGACAGACGACCATACTGCATATGGTCCTCCAATACTTCTCATCTCGGCCTGCACAACTTTACAAAAGGAACTACACAGAGATCCATCCCTTTTCTTAAGTGAAATGGAAGGAGTCACACCAGGTTACTTACTGGTGCTGGTTTATAAAATAATCCTGATGGAAGTTCCCTTTGGAATATTGGTTCTGGTAACTGGGGTCCATGGGATTTCTTTGTACTCTTGTGTTATTAAGTGCCTCCGAGATGAGATGTATTATGTGTTCTGTGTGTTGGGTAGGCAGTTATAGAAACTGTTGTGTTATGGTATAATTGTTATTGTATAATTGTTGTGCTATGATATACAGTGATTGTGAAATTGGTAAAATGACAGACTATAATAAATGTGATATTATATATGAAAGCTGTCTTGTCTGACTTGTAGATGCACTGGTGATTCCGAAAGATTAATAGAATCCTTTAAAATTGCTAGGTGGAGTATAATTCTTGGTTTTAAGGGTCACCTTACTGTGACACTTGTGCTGAGAACCTTCATTAATTCTACATTCAAGCTTCTGCCTTTGACTGTGGTCAACTTCTTCACTCTGAATGTAATGGGAAATATTTACACGTGGCAATTCTAATCTATAAAATAATCCACCTATCTGCTGCAAATGTAATATCTAGGTTTTTTTATTCTTTGACTAGATATCTTACATGAGATGTCTCCTTCAATCTCCCTTATCTCTCTTCTATACATATTTTAGTTAAAATCCAGGTTGTTGTTGCTGGAAATACCCTGGGTGCCCACCTTGACTTCATAAGAAAACTTCAAGAGCACACACACATTGAAGAATGCAGTGGAGAAAACTGCGATGTGATTGTGGCTTTCTGCCCTGTCAGCTCTCGTATAGGGACTGACATTGATGCAGCACTATCGCAGATTTCAGGTAGGCTTTTGAAGACTTCGAATGTACTTCTGAGGTTAGAAACTGTATGAATTATTTTTTCAAAACTATAATTTTAACTTTATTTTAGATGCAGGAATGTTTAAAAAAGTAAACATTACATTTATTTTACTTTCTTGGAATATTTTTTGATGTTTCCAGGTAAGTTACGCTTCTTGTGGCTACATGACAGGATACACGATGAAATCTGTCAGTGTTGCTCTTTCCTGGATGCAAAACATTTCACCAAACAATTTGTGCTTTTCTTGTCACACTGAGAAATCAGTCAATCAACAAAGTGAATCAACAATGTTCAAAGCTATTTGTTATTGGAGCAGTCAGTTGCATTTTTCTACAAAATAAATTTGGAACAATAATCATACGTACTATGTATTAATTTTAAAAAAGAAACTTACTTTTAATTATATTTTAACATTGTACTGTGCAATGTCTGAAACACTAAATTGTTATTTTCTGTCTTTACTCCATGTACTTGAAAACAAACTATCTAGAAGTTATTAAAGGAGCCTTAGTCTAAAAAATTATATAAAAAGAGATAAATGAAAGAAGAAATGAGGTCTTATTATGATGGAGAAAGTGGCAGACAAGGACAAGAATCTTTAAATTGAATTTCAATGGAGATAGCAGTTTTGAAGTGCTCAAGGTCATAAAGCATGACTGACATTTTCTGCAAAAAAAATTATCTTGAAAGAAACTCCTTTTCCTAAAAATAAAACATATTCTCTGATTTTTTAAAATAATGTCACATATACACAGAAGCAATGTTTACAAAACATCAATCCTTTCAAAACACTAACCAATGTATTTATAAAATTGGTAGAAATGTCCTGTAAGTAATTCTAACAAATCAAATAAAACATGTAATTGATTTACCTAATATAATTCTCTTGTAAATATACTATACTGTTAAAAATATTTTTTCAAATTAAAATGTGACTCACAGAACTTCTGAATCTTTAAATTTAATTTAATGCAGCAGTAAATCGGTAAATACATTTGTCATGTTCCAAACTAAGGTACTCTATCTGTACATGCTGTACTGTATGTAAAACTATGTTGTTGTCTTTAGACAAATTGTATCTCAGTAGTTCCATCAAACATACTGCAAGTTCAAGAACCTCTTCAAAGAACAGAATGAACAGTGGTGTCCGTGTAATTATGTAGTTTTTAATTTCAAAATCAATTTTCTTTTGTTCCCTGAACAGATTGTAAAGCTGCCATTCTGGTGGTGATGCACCACACTCACAATCAAGATGCTATTGTGGTTGACAGTGCAAGACTGGTGAAGAAAGACAATGTAAAATTAAGTGTTGACTGTCTATTCTTTGAAAATAGGGGACTACTGGAAAACTGTAGTATCAATGAGAGAGCTGTGAATTTAGTATCCAAGATGCTAATCCATTATTCATCTTAAAGGGCTTTAACACAGGAGAAGAAACATACAGCCTAAAGACTGTGTTTGCATGCTTTTCACAATTAGGTGCATTCTTTTCTATTCTATTTTTGAAAGGATGAATATACAGTATAACATTAATTAAAATTAAATATATGTTATACCTGTGATGATTGATTATGTTTAATAATAATAATCCACGTTTAATAAGTTCATATGTATCCAAATGTATATGATGTATTCACTAGAGCATTCTTATTATATAAAAATGTATTCAAGTTTCTAGATCTACAGTACTTGGTTACCTACAGTAACAATTAAAGTGGAAATAAATATGAAAGCAAGTCTTAATTATAAAATTTATATAATATAAATATTAATCCAATCAGATTGGTAGTAAAAACGTATTGATAGTAAATTGCAATGTGTGTAAATATTTGTTTGAAATTGTTAATTAACATTGTGCTTGTCCCTCTAATAAAGTGAATGACTCTCATGAAATATCTGTGCCCCTGAATGAAAGGACTAAGCATTTTCTTTGCTAGCTGAAGAAAGAGTAGAACATGTCTTGCAAAATCATTTAGAACATAAGCTGAAATTTGTATACATGATCATTTTTAATTGTTTACTTCATTTCTAAGAGGTCATATTTCTTTTTTACTTTCCAATATTTGTATAGCAACTTGTCACGATCGCAAACCCCTCCTCTTAAGGGTGCTCCAGCCCTTCCTCGTTTGCCTCTTTCCCCGCACCTGTACCTTGTTTCCACCCTGTTTCAGTTCACCTTTATAAGCCAGGCGCTCACTTCACTCGTGGCTCTGCACCTGATCTCTGCATCGTGCGAGCCCGGGTCCTGGTTGTTGTTGCTTCCTGCTCCTGTTCCCCCCGCCGGTCCTGACCTGGCACCTGTTTTTAATCCCTGGTTTTCGGATGGATTACACGGCCATGGACCTTTGCTTTCGTTTTGGATTTCCCCTGTGGATTTCTACTTGACTGTTTTCCTCAGCCACACCTCCCCCGTGCACCAGCGCACTTTGGACATGTCCCCCTTGTTTCATCCCCATATTCCTGCATGACTCTTTCCCCAGTGTTTCCTCACTATTTCGGATTGTGTCGTCCGCATAGGGTCCGGAAAGAACTGTTCCGTTACACAACTGGAAAATTGTTCAAAATAGTGACCGGTCAAGGCCCACAGCCACAAAAATCACACAGTTGTAAGGTTAAAAAAACACCCTAATGGGCCACTGCTACTGTAGGTGGCATCACATCTCTTCTATCCTCCATGTGGCTGTGATGATAGATTGACTTATTGCCATGTTTTAACAAAGTAGATAATCTGGGATGGTGATTGCAGATGGTAATGACATTTTGTAACTCATTCCCATTCCTCTGGAAATTTACTGGAGATGTGATGTCATGTAGCAGCGGACAGCTGAACAAGCTGTACACACCTGCTCAGCAGAGGCAGTCATGCAGCCACTACGCCTTTAATAATGACTGTACCTCGCAGGCAGGGACCCAGGTGTACGGAAGAAACTCATAACAGTGAGATAAGGGTGGTTGCAAAAGACAAAGGTGGCAGAATCTACCACTGAATTTTAGTGGTATGCTATAAACACAACATTGCCTTGGCTGTTTGTAATATTTTCTATACTTCAGTGTGAAGTTCTGTCCCTGCTGGGATGTGCTCACAGTTCTTAGTGTGACCAGACGACTCGTGTGTCAGTGCAAGCTGAGAGCACTAAAAGCATCATTTTCTTTCTGCTTTACATACTGTATCACACAATGTACGGCTTATACCAGCAATACTTGCTGACACTACTAGAAAAACAGAAACAGAAAGTATTTAGATGCTAATCAAATTCATTAAAATAATTATTTCTAGTTTGAAAAAGAAAATCTTCTTGAAATTGTGTTTTGTACACCAAATGGACCAAATAACCAAATACAAAAAAATGGGTGAAAAAACATTCAAACAGTCATAGTCTGTATCTGTAAAATATAAGGGTTTGTAAACCTAGTCCTCCCCCCCTCCTGAGGATGTGGAGAGGTTTCAGTTTAACTCGTACCATTATAACGGAGCTCAAACAGAAAGCAGCTGTGAAAGTTTGTTTCACTTTTCGTTGAGTGCAGCTCTTTGGCTGACAGGTAAAAAGTACAGCCTTGTATTCATTAATGCATACTGCAAAGAAGACATTTTAAATAACAGAAGGTTCCAGAAGAACATTGACTTAACATGATTGATCAGGTGAGTTATTTTCTTCTATCTAGGTGTTAGTCAGTGTCCAGCAATTAGCAAGAAGTAATAATGTCTGTGGGCAGAATTTTGTACAGTAGATGAACATCTAATTTAAAACAATAAAGACAGGAAGCTCAGTGAAATAGTACACATTAGGTAAAGGCTATTGTATGGAGAACTCAACAGCAGTTGAATGTGCTCTCTAGCACAGTTATTAACCCCACCTGTTTATGCACCTGCCATCGATCTTGTTGTTAGATGTGTCTAGAAACTATCGAGCTTAATTTCAGTGCATAGGCCATTCCCAAGTCTGCAACTGTTTCATTTTACCATTGTTAACGGTACGAAGACCACATGCTTTAATATGTATAGAAGATCTGTCTGCACTCAGGGGCTATATGATTTTTCTTTTTTCCTTTAAATTGATCTTTCCTTTTCTTTACTCAAATGTGTCTTCGTTCTTTTTTAAGATTTTTTTTTTCATATTTGAAAAAATATACATATTGCAATAGAGTGGCATTGTGATTTTTTATGGCTTTGTAAATTTCCAAAAGTCTTTGAAGAATATACAGCTAGTCATGCTAGTCATTCTTTCTACCGAGAAAGAATAAGGGTAGAAAGAGAACCAGAATCAGAAGCCATTAGAAGATCGTACGTGACTTTAACCAGGGCAGTTTCTTTGCGGTGAAGTCTTTGAAACCAGATTGGAGGGGTTCAAAGAAGTTAAAATGAAAGGAGAAGTGTTTTTGTACTTGGGCTCTGTGGTTCTGAAATTCTATGCCTGATCAAGTGAGATATTCAACCATGGTGGCTTTTAAATTGAGGGTTAAAACTTTTTTATATTTTTTTATATTTATGATATTGATATATGAATTTAATTTTAATTATAGTAACTGTCATTGTTTCTTGTTAAAATATTTTAGCAAGTAGTTGAGAACACAGAGATGTAAAAGATATAATGAGAAGAGCCCATTCATCCCATTTAGCCATCTTGGTTGTAAGTATCTACAGTAATTAATCTTAAAGAAGCTACGGTATTGATTTCCACAACATGGTATGGTAGCTTCTTACAGACTCCCAGAACCCTTTATGTAAAGAAATGCCTTCTGATCTATACATCTATATGATCATGTATCCATACATCAATCCATTTTACATCCATCAACTTATTCCTGACAAGAGTTGCGGTGGTAATAGGCTGTGGAGCAGACGAGACTTTTGTTTCCCAACTCCAGCACCTCCTGGGCCATTCCAAGGACCTCACAGGCTGTCTGAGAGATATAATCCCTCCAAAGTGTCCTGTGTCTGCCCCATGCTCTCTTCCCAGTGGGCCATGCCTGATACATCACCAGGAATCCCAGACAGCAGAGCTCCTTATCCTCTCATGGAGAGTAAACCCAGCAGCCCTACGGAGAGAGTTAATTTCTGCTCCTTCTATCTGCAATCTCTTTCTTTCGGTCACTACCCAAAGCTCATGACCATAGGTGACCTTAGAATATAGATCTACTACACAAAAAAAACGAGAGCTTTGTCTGAAGTCTCAACTACTGCAGCTATTGCACCAATCTGCTGGTCAATATCATGATCCCCTCTACCCTCAAGACCCCAAGATACTCCTCTACTTGGGGCAGCTGTCCCCCCCTTACCTAGAGAGAGCAAACCACTGTTTTCCAGGAGACAGCCATGACCTGGGAGGTACTGTCTCTCATCCCAACCACATCATAGTCAGCAGCAGACCTCACCAATGCAAGATCACAGTCAGATAAGGCAAAGAGGACAACAATACAGAGATAGCAGAGATGCATCCCTTAGGCATCCCTTAGGCCCCCCAAACTGGATACAGTCCAGACCTCAGCTGCACCTTGATATCCTGTCCATGATGAACAGGAGAGGAGACAAGACGCACCCTTGGTGGAGTCTGACGCCCACCTTGAACGGGCTTGATTTAACACTGGAAACACAGACACAACTCTCACTTGAAAAGTACAGTGACCAGATAGAACATAGCAGTGACCCTGGCACCCCATCTTCCTGCAGCACCTCCCCCAAGATACCCTAACGGGTACACAGTCACAGTTTCCAAGTCTGCAAAACATGTGTAGACAGGGATGGCACACTTCCATGTCAGGACAATGTTGGGTTCAATTCCACACCCCTTGTGCTATCTGTATGGCTTGTGTCCACCTTGGTTTTCACCAAGTGCTCCTATTTCTTTCCACTGGGATAGTTTCTTGCTCTCCCCTGATCCTGAATTAGTTGAAGGAGTTAAAGTGGATGGATGACTATTTACTTCCACTTAGTTTCTTTACTGTTGCAGTACTGAACCTTTAAGTACTCAAGGGTACTGACCCTTTAATGCAGTCTGTATTGAACTCACTTCCATTTGATTTTCGTTTTTTAATAACTGCATTGAAACATTATATCTTACTTTTCTAAATTGTGACTTTATTGGTTTAGGGATGAATTTGTTTCAGCCTTTTTTATTGTTTTTGAGTAATACTATTATTCTTTTGCTAACTTTGAATCTATCTGTTCCCAGTTCACCACTTCTATTTTTGGACTCAAAATTTCCCAGTGGTTACCATTACATTTGTATTCTATTCGCTTAATTACATCTTTGTTGTTTGAAAACATGAAATCATTAAAAAATCTTTGTTAGGCAGGAAATTATTAACATTTTCAAACATATCAGCTTCTGCATACTCCTTCACGTATTCCATAATCTACACTACATATTGCTTTCTCTCAGCTATATAATGTTACCACTGCGACTGTACATACATTCCTTGTAATTATCATACAATAAGATACTACCTCGTTCTCAATTCTGTGTTAGATGGCCTATGAACAGTGAAGGCTGGAATTATTAACTAGAGGTACAGTATTACAAGTCTCCCATGGTGAGGTTCTCTGCCAGGATGTAGTGAACTTGTGCATTGTTGAATTTACGTAATACTTAAACAATATAAAGACTAATACATGTTGATGTTTTGTTTTGTTGCAGACCCTATTCGTGGTGAGTATGTTTTGATGAAAACACTCTTAAATCCTGTATCTAAAATCCATTTCCTACTTTGCCTCTGAGAGTTACTGTATGCTAGCCGTCTGATCTGTCTTTTTAAAATTGAGTCATTGTATGTTTAAATTTTTTTATTTTAAACCATCAGAAATATATTTTTATTTCAAAGGCACAAATATGAATAATATTGAACATGCAAAAGTATAAAGAATATAATGTAAATAGAGAGCCAAAATATCCAAAAAATTCCCAAAACATGAAACTCAGAAAGATGAATATCATTGGAAGGAATAGTCTTATCTCAATTATTTTTGCATTATTCACCAATTTCAGAGCACTATAAATCATCAAAAAAAGGTCTCTTTTTCTTCTAGGAACTTGTTTTCACCAGGTGCTGCGAGTGTGTACGTGACTATGTTTGTGTGTACCCTGCGATGAACTGACATCCTGTCCAGGGTGTATCCTGCCTTGTGCCCTTTTCTTGTCAGGATCCAATCCTGATTTCCTCTCCCCTGAATTGGATGAAGTGGTTAGAAAATGAATGGATGGATAATTGGTCTCGGTCTTGGATTGCACACTACTGTTTATTGTATAATGCTACAGGAAAATATTTTGGTTTTCCAAAATGCACTGTAGTTTATGTAAAAAGACCAAAGAAAATTAATGTTTCTCTTTTCTTTCCAGATCCTAGGCGTTGTGAGTATTTTTTCCAAAATGATCTGTTTATTTCTGTGCTGTTACAATTTAATATTTCATACATATGACTGTTAATGTCATTTTTACAGTCTAGTAACACAGTCTCACTAGTGTTTTCATATCTTCATGAAAGAAACATTACTGCCGAATGAATTTTGACCAACAGCATGCAAAGCAATAAAAATTAAAGCATGTGTAAAACTCAAATGAAAAGCTAAAAAATTTCAGAGATTAGTAAATGAGAATGTCATAAAAAATTAATTTCAGTTTGTGAACAAGTGAAATGAATAAGACAATTTGTGTCTTATTTGTTTTCACCTCTGTGCTATAGCACAAAGGAAGCTCTGTTAATAAACATTTGGGAGTACATATAATTCTGTAATGTTTATTTCCCAGTCCCATCTGTTTAAGAATGATGCCAAATGAATGTACTGTAATATAATCGTTCAGCCATTGTTTTTAAAAATAATAAGGCTGTCACAGATTGCACACTAGACTGTTTTTATATAATATGTGTTTTTCTGGAGTGTTATGTAAATAGAAATGGGAAAAAAACGTAATTCTTTTCTAAATACACTGTAGTTTTGTGTAAGAAAACTAAACAATGTATGTTTTTGTTTCCTACAGCAAAAGTTTTTTTTTGCAATCATCGGAATGTGCTGTCACAATTTAATATATAATTCAAATGGCAATTAAAAAGTTTTCTTTACTAATCTCTGAAAAGAGCACTGAAATGTATTATCTGTGCACTTTTATAGTGTTTTCAAGCTCATACAATATTAAATAATTTCATGAACATTTTATTAATATATGAATTTTGAATTTAAGGATGAAGTGAACAAATCTTATACTATAATTTATTATTTACAGTACTGTATGTGTACAGTATGTAATACATACTGACATCCTGTCCATGGTGTACCCTGCATTGCTCTTGTTGCTTGCTGAAATAGGCTCTGGCTCCCCCACAACCCTGAATTGGATGAAGTAGTTAGAAAATGGATGGATACAATATTTAATATATGTAGCTCTGCATCTGCCAACTTTCAATGTTGCTCGCGGGCTCAGCTGTGTTAAAAGACTTGTACTGTAACTGTGCCATGACATAATTCTACATTTGTCTAGATAACAAGTACAGTAAGTAGCATCACCTCTGTTATGTATTCAGTAAACAGAGTTTGCTACGTAGGGTATTGTATAAGAACAATAAAACATTTACAAATGCTTGCTTTCCTCTCCTTTCCAGGTGCTTGTTTTGGTGAGTTTGTTTTAAAAAATAACATCCTCTGGGTGCATACAAGTAGTAAGAGAGAGTAAAGACTTCGCCCTGTTTGTGTAGGAGAGGAAGAGGAGAGAATGAGCCTCGTAAAGGAGAAATGCACCAGGGGTGCAGAATTATAGAATATGTTTTCTGATTTGCATCATTAAAAGAATGACCGCAAGCAAGAACCAGTCAGATTTCTTTTTTAAACTAGGGATAAAAAAAAATTGCTTTTATTTGTTGAAAGAAAAAAATAGTACTACTGCTATGAGGGGTTGACAGCTAACATAATTTCTTATTTGATTTTTGCCAAAAAAGGCATTATAAAGCTACAATTCCATAACCTCCTATGTTTACCGAAGATAAATCTTAGTTCATTTAAAAAAAACTCATGCTTCTGTGAAATTCTTTAAAATGTCAATAATTTCAGTAATTTAAGATATACATTATTTTTTAAAATTAGAATTGCCAATCATTTGCGGTACACCTAATCTCACAAAGCTGAGAATTAGTATCCTCCAAACCACCCACCATCGAGCCACTTGTCTTTAACACATCAAAAACACCACACCACTGACTGGTGGGGATACGCATTCCTCACCTACAGCAATCCGAAAGAGCACCCTGGCTGACTATCCCCATGTCCTCAATACTCTTTACCTGACAAAGCGCTATCTGAGTCCCACACACACAGTCGGCTCAACCTAGGCTCAAATGAGCACTTTTATCAAATTAGACTCTGTGGTTTACAATATTTACAAAGTATAGCTGTTTTGAAATATGTAAATGAAAGCTCTTGGTCACTGTTTGAAGCCCTAACTGGACTTTGAACTGCAGTACTTTAAATTTCTTGAACAGTGTTTATCAAATAAATACTGATATTGTGTTTCTAAATTTGGGAGGACTAAGCAATGTTCTAAAAAATGAAAAAACAAAACTAGTGTTTTTCTTTTCCCAAAACTTTCTCAAAGTATACAGTCTTTGCAAGGCTACTTTCCTGGCATTTCATTCCACGCATCTCATTCCAAAAGCCTTGTCCTTATATTCACAAAGGGTAAGCTTTAACTGACAGCCAGGATGGGTTAAAGATCTACAGTATGTGTTACCCTCCACTGCAAAATCCTTTGGGGAAATGAAGTCTGATCAAGCCTGCTTTTATTCTGTCCTGGCCAAACTTCCCCCTTTTCTTTACCAGTCATGGCCTCCTATTCCCCATCTATGAATTGGCTTCATCACTCTGTTTTCCCCCCTCTGACGTGTGCGTTCCTGTTTTGTCGCTCTCATACCGCACTTGGGTTCACCTTTAGACCCACGGTTGCTGCTTCATTCCACCTCGAGCAGCTTTGTATGATGCTTTTCATCCACATGCTATAGTACATACTGTACTGTACTCATTATGATTTATAAAGTTTTTGGTTGAAAATGTATAAAGTTAAATTTATACTAAACAATTGAAAACTGTATGACTGCTTCTGTTTTTCAGGTTGCACTTTGGGTAAGTCATTTGTTCATTTTTTGTTTAAAAAAAGTTTTTTTCCTGTACCTTAATAATTTAATTATTTGTACATTATAATTTGTACAGTATATATTACTGTAAAACATATTTTAGCAGGCTTTTCCCAGATTTATGCTGTTGTTTATTTTAATTTTATGTATTAATTGTTTGGTTATTATTTCTAAGGGATAAATATTATTAATGCAGTAATGTATTGAAGAAACTAGCCAGGTTTCTCTTAAAGCTTTTCAACTGTATATGTCACAGATAATTAAGCTGCTATGTTCGTCAAAGTCATTCATACATTTTTTAATATTACTTCAAGGTTGAGAAAAAAATGCTTTTTAAAAATTAAATGTGTAATTTACCACTAAAAGATAAAACAATTCAAGTGTAAATGTAAATATCACATGGTTAAATCTGTGTGTGACATATGTCGGTTCCTTGATTACTTACTCTATAGTTTAAAGAACACACTGGAAAAAGTCATATCCAGA
Organism: Atractosteus spatula; assembly: GCF_055471065.1. Taxonomy (NCBI): domain Eukaryota; kingdom Metazoa; phylum Chordata; class Actinopteri; order Semionotiformes; family Lepisosteidae; genus Atractosteus; species Atractosteus spatula. The sequence continues at coordinate 58,509,120 of NC_142707.1, forward strand.
CTGTTATTACAGGATCTAATCATTAACTAAGCATTAAAGTGAGATGCATTAATGCATAATTTATTAAAGATAGTGAAATGTGATTTCTTATGTTCTATACAGTACATTTATTGGAAAATATAAAACTAAATTCACAAGTAATTTCATCATTGAGTTTGTGCTGAAATAGTATTTTCAGATAAATTACTAAAAACAATCGACAATATTTGCAGAAAATATAATGATCATGTATGGATTTTCTGTGCTATGTTCTATACTTTGTAATATGGAATGATATATACACTGCCTTGGATCTGTCTGCATAATGCATATCTATAGTAATGGATAAGAATAAAGCTTAACCCATGTCTGTTTTTTCTAGGTTCTCTGGTTCTGTTGGGTAAGTTGTTTTTTTCTGATACACACATGATGATGCAAACTTGAGGCAACTGTACATTAACATTGCATTAAGATAAAGAGGAATTAATATAGACACACTGACTGACTGAACACTCCAGGACATGTGCAATGCATTGATGGAGAAAGGTAGTACAGACTCATTGATTGGGCACTCGCTAATCAACACATTTCCTTTGCCTGTTCTTTCACAATTTGTGTACTGTTACAAATGGGGGGGGGGGGGTTATGAAAATGGTGGAAATTAAAAATTGACTGAGCAGTTAAGTCAATAAGAAAAATACTATTATTCATGACCTCCAACTTGTAATTTCTCCAGAACATACCCGAGTGGTTGGTATAATAAGAGGCACATTAATTCTTCTCTGGCACAGCTTTGGTGAAAACAATCCAGGCACACTTGGTTAAACAAATGTTTTTTTAATAATGACAAGACAAACACTATGCTACAGAAAACAACAACACACAAGTTATGTATGTATACAGTATTAACAGACAAGGTGTTTCAGAGGCCTAACATCCTAATCGCCCAGAAAACCTCAGACAGCTACTAAGTATTGAACTCTTAAATAATACAGACAGAGGCCACAATAAGAGATAAGCCGCCTTCTAACTAAATGCAATACAACCTGCAGTTAAATCTCTCTCTCTGCAAACCCAGATGCCACAACATAAATGGGAGCCTATCTCCCTATTGTCTCTAACCGAGGTATCTTTTACTTGGGAAACCCAAGTTCCCTAAGAATACAGAATAGAAAGCTTACTCTAGTAAGCTTCAAATACTTAGCTCCAATCAGGTTTTGCTTGGATGATCATGAAGTAAGGGCTCTCGCCCAGTGCAAGCTTCAAGTTCTAACTCCTCCTGCCTCCTCTCTAGAGGTCTGAGCTTCTTTCTTTCCTTTTCCTCTCTCTTCTTCCCTTTCTCCTCTGCTTCTCCTGTTATCCTTACTTTCTCTGCAGTCTTAATGTGATCTTATATGGTGTGTTTCTGGACTGCTCATTGACAATGTTTAACCCAAAGCTTAATTAACTAGGTAAACAAGGTAAACTTTCCAATTGTCTTTGATCAGGGGACCCCTTACATCTCGGCAAACACCTCCTCTGCCTTGGAGCTGGAGATATTTATACTGCTAGGTGTTAGTAACTTTATCTAAACTCTTAGGGACACTTCCTAGTCCCTATAGCTGTAACAGTACACTGTATCTGGAATGCATATTTTATCTGTATTCATGTTTTGTATGAACAGTAGACTTATGGCACATTATACTTTAACAAAGCTAATTACAATTTCATCTTATTTTTGTTTTTTTTCCCTCAGTCAAGGAAAAGAAAACTAGGAAAAGGTAATTTTTAAGCTTATAGTGCTGTTCAGCAGTGTCCATCTAAACAAGGAATATCTTTTAGGATTATAGAGCCTTTTTACAGCATGCAGTAGCTATGGATTAAGTGTATTAATATTAAATAGCTCCTGCAGTTTCAAATGCTTTGGAAGTGTAACTGACTAAAGTACTACTTGGAATGCAGAGTTTTGTATATGTAACATGGGTAGCTAAATTCCTAACCCTAAGAACTGTGTACCAACATCCTTATACAATTGAGAGTCACAGTTTAAGGCAGGGTGCATCGTGGATGAAACCCCAGTTTATCATGCACAAACAAAAACACTCACTTACACCAGGCCCACTTTTCCCAGAAGCCAATAAACCTAGCAGTATATCTTTGGACTGTGGAAGGAAATGTACTATGTACTATGTACAGTACAGTAATAATACTTTATGACTGATGACAAGACTATATGCAGACCAATTCTAACTACAGTGTCATAAGAAAAAAATATTTGAAATGTACCAAAAATCATCACTACCCAGTTAAAATGATTGAGTATTTAATCCTATATGTTAAGTGAGATTTTATGTTAGAAGTTTCATTTAATTTCCTGCATTGTTTATCTCTGTTTTATAGATATTCCAATTAAACTTCATGTCCTGGTAACTGGAACTACAATGGGAGTTCAGGCCACGTTCCTGGGAAAACTTCTACAGCGCATTAGATTTGAGCTCACCAGTACAGACGGAGACTGTGATGTGATTATAGCTTTCTGTCCTGTCAGCTCCCGAATTGGGACTGATATTGATGACGCTCTCAATAAGATATCAGGTACAGTATTACTGTTTCAAATCACTGACTTTAGTTTCACTGACTAATCACTGACTAAGTTTAAAGAATTTACATATTTAGCAGCACAGAAAACCAATAACTCTGTTTATGCATGTTTTAAGAAAATAAATAATGCCTTTTTTACAACGTGGACTAAACCTTATGATTAATTGATCATTTGTGTCTGACTGCGACACACTCAAATTACTTTGATGAGGTTGACTGTTGTATAAGAGCATAGTTAAGTGAGAGAGTTGATTTGGCACAGTTCATGAGGTGATTTAATCTGCTGAATGTTAAAACTACTACTAAAAGAAGGAAAAAAAGAAAAAAGAGGTCATTTTTTTCACAAGAATGATGCTTCTGTGTCATGTGCATGTAGAAAACAAGACTAAATCCTCAATAGCAACAAATCAAGGTTCTTCGTTGACCAACCTAACAGACATCAATGAATGTGTAATATACTGTAAGCAGTTCCTGAGAATTTAAGAAAAGGGGAGTTCCACAATGACTCAAAAAATTAAAGCACTCATGAAGAGGGCGGTATGAGACCTAAGACCTAAACATTGCGGGTTTGAGTCAGGTTGATATACAATTTGGAAAGTGCTACCAGGGTGATACATTTTCTAAGAGGACAATTGTCATCTCATTTCTCTGATTCAGTTGGCAATAATTAATACTCCAAAAATCTGCCTTTAGTCATATCTGACCTTACTTAAAAGGCTGAAAGTAACCTTGTTGCACTTCTTTAAAGGGCAATTTCACTGCAAACATTCAAACAAGAACTGTACCAGTTTGCAGTTCCAAATACTGTTATTGTATAATAATCATGTACTCCAAAACACCTCTGTAATGCCATCATGTAAATCTCAATCAACCAGTCAGCCAGAGACACAATAGCCTTTACTTAGTACAAGAAAGAGAGGTATTTGTGTTAAAGTATCCTAAAGCATAATAGTGAATCTAGGTTTATGAGACAACATTTACCCTTCTTCATCAACTTTTTAATATGTCCATGTCCTTCTTCAATGGAGGGAAGGAGTCACAACACATAGCACAATTACCTCTCTTTTTTGCTACCTTGGGAGTTCCCTAAACCCAATTCTTATTTTAAGTTTGCACTGCACTTCTCCATTAACTTCAGAGAAACTATATAATTTTAGTAACACAAGGGCCAGCTGTATACAGTAGTCTTAATGAAGTTTTATCTGTAGTATACAGTGTATTGTATAATTTTAACACTCTCCTTAAACGCTTTTGCTTTTCTTTTTAACACTTATTTAAAGCTCTCTGCAAACACGTGAACACATTTTCTTAACCAATTTTTATTAAGAATATTGAATGATTTTATTCAAAACAAATATGTTAATCTATTTTTTTTTCTTTTTCTATCTCAACAGATCACAAGCCTGCTATTCTGGTGGTGATGCACCACACTCCCTATCCTGACAGTATTGTGGCCTCAAGTAGCAGACTGGTGAACAAGAGCAACATATTAGGAACTGTTGACTGTTTGTTCCATGAGGAATATTTCCACAGCTGTGAAATGAATAGAAAGGCTTTGAATTCAGTCTACACCATGTTAGACACCATGACTTTGGTTATCAGCAAATGAAAGTGAGATGGGGATAAGAGCCGTGACATAGAATAGTGGATTGAGGGGCAGGTGGTTAGGCAGTTACAGAGTTAGTGTAGTAAGAGTTATAGAGCACTGTGTTAATAAAGTGTACGCTCATCATTAAGAAGCTGTGTGATTAATGACCGCCAATAAGAACACAAAAAGAGAACATAACAACTCTTATGTACCAGGACCTTAAATGCTATTTCTTTTTAAAAATAAAATTGCTATAGTACCTCTATTGGACATTAGCTGGTGTTTTTTGTAACAACTTACTAACTCCACTATAAGGTGCAGTATATGCAGTACATGCCTTTGTCAATCGTTATTATACCTGTAACTAACTCACAACCTCAAACCGAAAACATCCACATATTAAAATCTTAGATGAAGTGCAACAAATGCAGGTCCTGAAAGCGAATAAGACTTGTGAATATGTAAATGTAGTGTATACATAAAATTAAAACACCGATGTGTTCTCTTATTCATCTGAAGGATCTTGGTATGAAACTTTATAATTTATCATTTATTTAAGTAAATAATAGCCAATATATAATATAATATAGTTCAAATAGGTAGCTGCGTCAGCATGCATAGGTTGCAAAGGAACAAGTTTATTCCATGCTGAAAAGAGAAGAAAGGAAACAACTTTTTGGGTGTGGAGCCTTCTTTGGGTGTGAGAAAGACAGGGAAGTCAGCAGAGATTATAAACCATTGGAGAACAAAAGCCGGGAGTGTGGAGGAGGCAGGAGTAGGGGGGAGGAAGAGTGGACACTCAGGAGGTGCGAAGTCGAGAGAGGTGAAGAAAGGTGTGAAGTCGAAACCTGCAAATGAATAGAGAGGATTAGAAGAAAACAAGTCTGTTGTTGAGAGAAGTGGGAAGGTGTGAACCAAATTTCAGGATAATTTTGGTCTCGGATAAAAAAGGTTATTGAATGAGAATGCATTCAGTGTGAGGACCAATTCTGCAAGACGTACGAGAGTGTGGGTCGGTGGATAAAGCACTCTGCGTTTGTCCAGCGTGCGCTGATATATGAGGGAAGCCTTTCAACCAGCGGTCTCATAAGGCTGTCGAGAAAGGCCGAGATGTGAGTTATGGGACAGATGCATGCTGAGACAACGGGGCATAAAGGAGTGTCGGGTTTGTGGATTTTGGGGAGGAGGTAAAATTGGGATACCTGGGGATGTTCAATGTTGATACGGTTCGCTTCCTGGGGAAGTTCCTTGCTGCTGATAAGAAGAGAGATGGTGGATACCACTTCCTTTTGGTAGTCAGTGATAGGATCCTGTAGGAGAGGATGGTAGGTGGAAGTATCGGTTAGTGTAGGCTTCATTAATATACAGGTCTTTTTAAATACAAGTCTTTCATTAATATACAGGTCTTTTTAATATGCAGGTCTTTTTTCTGATATTTCCACCTACTGTCCATTCCAACATGCTATTTCTATATCCACCCACCCACACTCTCATCCGAGACAAAAACAACCCTCGGATCATCAACTCAATCAGGAACTCCCGGTCTCATAACTGCATTCCTTCCCTACCTAGGATAATTTTGGTCTTAGATGTCTTTCTGCTATGGGAGTTAAGAAACCCTTGTTTGAGAACGCAGACGGGGAGATCAGTCTGATCATTGCCATTGGAAGTGAAATGAGAAACTATGGGCTTGGAGAAATCTATGATCTTCACAGCCCTTACATGTTCTCTGAAGTGGTCTCCTAGTCTCCTTCCTGTTCCCCCAGCGTAGATAGCTGGCCATTTTCCGCAAGAGATACAGGAAATAAGGTTTCTGGAGGTACAAGACGTCATCTGAGTGATCCAGAATGGTCCAGAGGGGCATTGAATGAGCATGGTGTTAGATATGTATTTGCAGGTAATGCAGCAAGTTCTGTTGCAGGGAAAGCACCTGGTGTGGATGATTGCTGAGTGTGGTCAAGGGAGCTATGAACAAGATTAGATGGTCTGCGATATGAGATGATGGGGTGGTCAGAAAAAGGGTACCGGTGGAGGTTTGCTATCTCCCTGAACAGGTAAGGCAACAATAATTTCGATGAAGCAGCACACTTTCCATCCAGAAAAAAAACAACTAACAATAACAGGAAACTGAAAAAGTGAACTAAATCAGTAATTTGTTCATTTGTCAATTTAATACATGCATGAGGACATGGAGTGTAATATCTAAGTCGGATGGGGGAGAAACCAAGGGAGACCATGCTTCAAAGCATGACCAACTAAAGAGGAACGTGCAGGGAAGAGAAAGTCGCCACACCTGATCCTGCCATAACCAAATCACAAACCATTATTCCTGGATTGAAAGTTACTGGAGAACACACTTTGTTTACTTCTCTCCACTCTCAACAGAACCTTGGCAATCTGGATGATTTTTTGAATGTGAGTGCAGTGAATGAAAGTGTGTGCTATCACTGCATCCACTGCTGTCTGAGTATTAACTCCACCTTTAGTTCTAGATACTTAGCTGTGGGAGTGAGTTTAAATGTAAACAGAATTGTCCCAAACATTTTGCTGCCAATCATTATTGCTCTTGGTCAGCTAAATTAATACAGTTGGATCTTTTTGTCAGTAGTTTGGATATCAGAGCATATTCAATAATAACACAATAGCAGGGACAAACAGTTCTCCAAACCTGTCTCATTTGTGTCTGACACAAAGTCAGATGTTGTGCACAGACTTAAGAAAATTTTTTAAGTAAAGTTCAGTGCAATGCTAACTTCCCTGAGATGCAATTTCAGCACAAAGCAAATCACTTTCTCTCTGCACCCTGAGATACCCCTGGCACATAGCCAGCCAGCAAAACAAAATTGAACAGCTACAACAAACCCGGCACATCTTCGTCTTCTTCAGGAAATTTAAATTCCACAAGGAACACCTGGCCAGGGAATCTTTGAGTATAAACTTCAATATTCACATTATAAATCCTGGAACTATTATTCCAAACAATTGTTGATAAGGTTCAGTTCATGACAGTAAATCATAGTCATGACTTGTCTTTGAGAATACTAAAGTAAATAACTGTACAAAATGTAAGTTGTACATCATAAGATTTTGCTTATAACGTAGACAATAATGTTAAAGGCTAAGGTACTGTAGGTGACAGTGGAGATGTCTAAGACTCTAGATAAAGTGTGTAACACCTGTCAGTGTAAATATTTCCAGCTTCAAAGCAGAGAGGATTTTTGGTGAGATATAGGGGGGCAGAGTCTGTGATCAGAGCAATCAAAGTTTACCCAGGTTTACCTTAGATAATTAATGTGGGTAAATGATTAAGAGTCAATCAACAGTCCAGAAACACAATATAAGACCAGCTCAACAGAGAGATAAAAGGGGAAAAGATGGTGAGGCCACAAGAAAGAGAGGAGAAGAGGAGATGGAACTTGAAGCTTGTGTTTGGTGATAGTTCCTACTTCATGATCATCTGAAAAACCAGATTTAAGTATTTAAATTTTGCTAGAGAGAGCTTTCTATTCTGTGTTTTTAGGTAACTTGGGTTTTCTGAGTAAAGCATGCCTTAGTTTTGTGGCATCTGGGTTTGCAGAGAGGGGTATAAATGCACGTTGTATTGCATTTAGTTTAGAAGGAGCTTATCTCTTATTTTAGATTCTGTAGGTATTAATTACTCGGTAGCAGTCTGTGGTTTTCTGGGTGGTTAGGAGATCAGGCCTCTGAACCACTTTGTCTGTAAATTTATAAATGAAGAAGCTTGTGTGTTGTATATTTATGTTGTGGGTAGTGTAGTTTGTGTCACTATCATTGTTAATAAATAGAGCATTCTTGACACCCGAAAGCTCCACAGCCGAAAAGTTGTTTCTTTTCAGCATGGAATACTCCTTAATTGTTCCTTTGCAGCCTATGCATGCTGACACCACTAACTACTTGAACTGCTATTGTCAATAAATGTTTGTTTAACAAAGTGTGCCTGGATTATTACTCTTTTCACCAAAGCTGTGCAAGAAAGAAGTCAAGCTGTGCCTCTAACTACAGTATACCAACTGCTCAGGTATATCCTGGAAAAATCGTTACAAGTTGTGGGTTATGATTTATTGTTGACTAATATGGGAATATACTGTTCCCAATTGCTACATAATTAAGTAAATAAAATGCTTGCATTCACAATACAGTTTTTATCTGCAAAGGAACAAGTAATAGGTTTATTCCATGCTGAAAAAAGAAGAAAGAAAACACAATGTTTCAGCCGTGGAGATTTCTTGAGGTGTGAGCAAGTTTTTATCTGTCTTTCTTATGTACATATACTGGACACTTTCACTTTTGGTTCCTCCTCTATGATAAGAAATATTTTAGTTTCTCAGAAAAGCCCTGAAATTGAAAGTAAGCACAAAGGCTAAAAATATTTTCATTGACATTTAAAGTTTTATTGGCTTCTGTCTATAAAGTTTTTCTTTATAGACAGGTCTTAAATCAGCTAATTTATGGTTTATATTGACAAATCTAATTACTTATTCCAGCTTTTCAGGTGCTAGAGATTATTAAAGACACAGCTGTCCAAAACTTGAAAAACAAAAATGAAATGAAGAGGACTGACAACATCAGAACAATCACAACAGGAAGAGCTGACATCACAGTATTATAATAATAATAAACTCTACTCAAAGCACTTTACATGTAATGGGGACTCCTCTCCAATACCACCAATGTGGATGATGCCACCACTACCACCACCTGGATGATGCAACGGCAGCCATAGTGTGCCAGTACGCTCACAACACATCAGCTATCAGTGGAGAGAAGAACAGAGTGATGAAGCCAATTCATAGATGGGGATTATTAGGAGGCCATGATTGGTAAAGACCTATGGGAAATTTGGCCAGGACACAGGGGTTACACCCCTACTCTTTTCGAGAAACACTCTGGGATTATTAGTGACCACAGAGAGTCAGGACCTCGGTTTTACATCTCATCCGAAGGACTGCACCATTTTTACAGTATAGTGTCCCCATCACGTTAATGGGGCATTAGGACCCACACAGACCACAGAGTGAGCACCCCCTGCTGGCCCCACTAACACCACTTCCAGCAGTAAACTTTCCCAGGTGGTCTCCCATCCAGGTACTGACCAGGCTCACACCTACTGAGCTTCAGTGGGGGTGTCATTCTGAGCTGCAGGCTGATATGGCTGCTGGGAGTTGCAGGGAGTTGTTTTTTTCCAGTGTTGACAGGTAGAGGTTGTAGAGCTGCCTGTTCGAGGTAGAATGTGAAAATATACGGTGGTCAGATCGCAAAGAGAAAATGGGGTGAGAGCTAAGCAAGAAGCATGGGGAAGGAACAGGAATAATAGAAGATGAAAAATAAGGTTTAACAACACAGACTAAGAGAAACATCAAATACATCAAATTTCCCCTCAAACACTGTCAAGTAGATAATTCTGGAAATGTACAAAGTATCTTGTTGCAGTCTGCTAATGATGTAAAACTGAGATGAAAATTCACTTTTCAGCACAAGGTCAGAGCTACAATAGAGTGACTTAAACAAGAAGACGGTGGATGCCCATGAGTTGCCCTGTTAATATCCTGACCTGAATCCAATAATAAATTGGGAATGGAGCTTAAGCCAGTTTGCAAAGATGAATGGGCAAAAATTGTACTATCCCACTGTGCAGTGTTGGTAGGCGTATCCATAAAAAAAAATGCCAGCTGGAGCTGCTGTGAAAAATCCTTTCATTGATTATTGAATCAGGTGGATGAATACTTTTCCAATCAACACATTTAATTTTTTTCAGGTTCTTTGCAGTTCTTCTTTAAGCCATTAAAATGTTTAGTGTAAGCATTCAAGTTTTGATTGAAAGTATTCACTTAAAAAGTACAGTACCTATACATTAATTTTAATTCAACAACATGGGACATACAGTAATTGGAAAGGGTACAATAATTTTGCAAGGCAGTTAGAATTAGATCTATCTTTAAACTTATATTTATAAGGAATTATAAATTGTGTAGAAGAAAAATAAAATAATCATAAATTATTTTTTTCTTTTTAGGCATACCAGGTAAGTACTTTTCTTTCTTAACAACAATTTTTCCCTGTACTGTAACAGTTTAATTGTTTACTTAAATGGCTATTAAAACTGTTTTCTTTACTAAAGATTTTCTTATTATGTAAGTAAATTCTGTTTATTTAAGTGTTGCTGATCCTGCTGATAACCTTATTGCTTAATACAATTAGTGAAGTTTAATTTTATTTATAATAAAAGAGATTTTATAATGATTCTAAAGTGAGGGTTTCTGTCAGCTTTCAGAGAGCTTATCATACTGAAAAATACATATACAGTATTATCTACAGATTATATTTTTCATAATGTGTAGTAGCACCACATACAGTATCAAACTTAAAATAATTTAATACTAAATACTGTATTTAATTACTTATTTGGAGAAAAGGTATTCATGACTTAGTGTAATTCATTTAGCAATAGTTTGTTTTTTTATGGTGGATACAGCAGTGATTTTGATTATTTTATATGTACACAATGTTTTATTCTGATTTTGGAGAACCAGTTGATATTTTAATGGAGAAAATAATGCTTTTACATGACATTGTTGACAAGGAGACAGTACTACAATTCTTAAAACACATATTTACAAAGACTTTCAATATGCTGGAAAAATATGTCTGTGTGAACTGAAAAAAGAGAAAATTCTAATCAGCTAAGAAATACACTTTTGGCTTTCCTTTAAAATCTGTCTTCTGTAAGTACACTGGTAAAAGTAATCTTTTTTTTAATTAATGTAACTTTTAAATGGAAGATGTCATCATGAATAAAGAGTGCATCTTAGAAGTCTTGGATGTAATAGGAGTGGTCATTGGAGAAAATATAAAAGTGTATAAATGCTTGTATTGTAGACTTTAAGGCTATAGTAGGGTCATTTCTTTCATTGATATTTTTGGTTATGCAAGGACATTTTTATTATGAAGATTTAACTGTTCTTGAAACACACACAAACAGAACTGAAAGCATTTGAGGTTACATTAAAAGAAAGGGAGATTTATTAATCTTGAAAATGACTAAGAGTCTGATTCCAGAGTCTGGTTTGACTAACTGAATGTTTTCTCAATTGGGTGATAAAAAAAAGACATCAGACAACAATAGTGAAAATAGACATTTTTCTTTATTGCTTTTGTCCGGTGTAAACTGTGGGAAAATGATTGAATGAACACAAGCTCTGGGAGTATAATATGGGATACACTGTCTGTTGATAATGTGTAGCCAAAACCAATGCATTCTAGAAAAGCTTGAGCACATGTAGAATACTGAGTTCAGTTTTGGTCACAATACCGCAAAAACTATATTATGGCCTTATAAAATGATTATTGGTTTCAGGACTGCCATATATAACAAATAGAGCAATTTGTAAAGTTAGAATTGCCTATTTTTTTGGTTGTACGTACCTGAATACACACACAGGAAAATGAAAATATAGTCACAAGCTCCTCGGATCCACCCACCTTCTTTGAACCAGAGGTTCCTCACGTATTGTAGGAGAGGTGGGCCTCTTACTGACTGCTCACGTGCCTGCAAGCACCTGGGAGGCTGGAGGGGTTACTGAGTCACTGAGAGCACGAGATGACCGAGCCCAGCCTGCACTCAGTGGTGCTCAGGATATGGTGCTCCACTGCTTGGGGAGTCCTGGTCACAGTCAGCTAGTGACACTACCCAGTCGGATAGTGACCTGACCCAGGCCCATACCCATGATCATAAAGCTCAACGTACAGTACTTCTGGGTGGACATCTTTACTGGTTCAGCCACTTGAGAGGCCCAACAAAACAATTTTATAATACTTGTCTGTTTTCCTTTTTGCAAGAAAAGGTTCTGGTGAGTATTAGTTTTTTCAAGTTTCTGTTTTCAGGTTGTGGTTGTGGCGTCAGTTTATTAATTTCCCATGTTTTTGTTTTCTGTGAAGCACTGTGTCTAAACTTCCATTTCTTTCACCATGATACACTCAACGAAATCATACAGGACAATACTACAGTATGCACTCTACTGCCATATGCACTGCTTTTCAAAGGCTCTATAGACCAGTTGCAACGAACATTACAGGTCTATTATTTAGACTTGCTTTGTGGGTGAAAAGAGAATATCCAGCTGTAATTACAATGTAAAAACTCTGAAAATCAGAATTTTATGTTTACACAACACATTATACTAGTAATTATTAGGTAAGAACAATGTGCACTAGTCTTCAAAATGCTGCTATGATTTTTGTATATCTCTTGATTTTTTAGTTTCACTTTACTTTAATTTCTTCATCAAAAACATCCAGGGACAGTAGCCATGAAAATACTTAACATTCACCTGAGACTGATTGTTCTACCTCTTATCTCTGCTTTTTTTCCAATCCTGAACTATTTTACTAGTCATAGAATCATTCCCAGCTACTACAGTATTTTTCAATCACTGCAAATAATACTGTGGGGTTTTTTCCCATCACATTTAGCAGGTTTGTTTTTTTTATTTTTTCTGTTTTCTCTTTTCTTCTTTTTTCTCTCTTCTCTTTTTCCTTAATAAACAGAAATCCCAAGTACAAACTTGTACAAATGTTTTTACCAACTGCACAAACAACTTAATTAGCTGGTATCTTAAAGTGGGCACAGCAATAGAATCAAAGATAAATAAAGTTACAAACCCAGAAGCAGTTGCAGTTTTTGTTATCAATATTTTTCTTTTTTAGGTTGTATTGCTGACAGTGGTGGTGAGTATTAATTTATCAACAAAGTAGCTTTGTATGTGCTCTACCACTTTAATATTACATTGACTTAACATGTACATTAAAACAGTGTTCTGTTGATAATTTTTAGAGTTAGATTTTTTAGTTAATATAACACTGTCAGTGGCCCTTTTATCACTTTTAACTATAGTTATGTATTCATGATTACTTTTTTTCTCAATTGTTTGCAATTGGGTGCAAGCACAAATGTTAATGACACTACTCAGCTCTTGATTTTTGTCAAATGATTTAATATAATCTTGACATTCCAGAAGAGTTTTTATCCATGAAGTACATGAAAGGCTCAACCTGAATATTGGGCTGTATACAGTAAAGACCCTGATGCTACTGCGGTGTAAATATACAAATGTTTTACCAAATCTGAGAGAAAAATGTCAGAGTTAAAAAGAATGCAGGAAATAGTCTATGAGGAGGTCCTAAACCAGGGAATTTAATCATTGCCAACTCATTACATTGCTTGAGGACACTGCTGCTAACCAGTGTGTACCACTGTAATGTTAGATAAAAATGGTTAACATTTTTCAGTGAGTGCAGGAGGTTAGGGGACATTGCAGTGAGAACTTGCAGTGAGAGATATAGAAGGAAGCTAAGTAGCTGGTTAAGAACAAAACATATTTCTTATCAGACCTTTTCCAGAAAAGGTATTTTGGAGCTGCAGTACAAAGTATTGCAGCATCTTTAAAAAGACTTTTGATGTGGTGATGTGTTGTGGTCAACAAACCAGAACACCTGGTTTCTAAACTAAAACTGAATGTATTTTAATATCCTGCATATGCTTTTCTTTTTGTCATTTTCAGATCATATCTGTGAGTATGTTTTCAAAGAAAATTCTGCTTCTGTCCTTGCAATTTACATTTGTAATTTCACTGTAATTAAGATTTTTAGATTTGCTTACTTCATAAAGGCTTATCAAAGCTTTCATCATTTTAAAATACTATTGTTTAATAATCTAAATTATTAGATATATCTAATATATATAATTTAATTGATTTAATTATTCTTACTCTGCTCCCTTTGGGCTGTGGGAGTATGGAACAAGCTACCCAGTGTAGGGGTTTTATGAATTTACTGGGACAATTTATTAATTGTAGTAGCAGCAATCATGAGATGGCTTTTAAAAAATCGATCGATCAGCGACGCACACGGATTCAATAAACAAGATACATTTATTAATACATAAATTGTGCATAAAACATATAACAGTCTGCCTGGATACAGGTGGCAGATCTTACTGTGAGGGTTATCAAAGTGCAAGGTACAGTGGTGTGAAAAAGTGTTTGCCCCCTTCCTGATTTCTTATTTTTTTGCATGTTTGTCACACTGAAATGTTTCAGATCATCAAACAAATTGAAATATTAGACAAAGATAACACAAGTAAACACAAAATGCAGTTTTTAAATGAAGGTTTTTATTATTAAGGGAAAAAATGGCCCTACATGGCCCTGTGTAAAAAAGTGATTACCCCCCCTGTTAAAACGTTTACCACAGAATTTGAGTACCAACCACTATTTCTTGTACAGAGCAATCAGTTTGAATTAGCAATGTTGAGAGCTATTAGTGATTGGAACACTCTATGCAAATAATTGCCAATTACATCTTTTACAAAGGGGATATGAAATATCAATTTCAATCTGTGCAAGTGAAAATGTGCCATGAAAAGGTTATCTACAGTATGGAAACACCCAACTCACTAAAGCACTAATTGTATAAATCTACTGTAATAAAGATCACTTCATTAGCCATATATAATTTCTTGCATTATTTTTGCATACCCCAGCTTGCTCTCCATGAGACACACAGACAAGGAGAGAAGTTTGGGGTCAGAGCGCAGAGTCAGCCATTGCACAGTGCCCCTGGAGCAGCTGGGGTTAAGGGCCTTGCTTAGGAGTCCAATGGAGTAGGATTCCGCAGTATTTCTATAATTTATGAAAAATATAAGTCATCCATACAAATTTAAGAAAACATTAAATGATTCATACTGAAGAATCTAGAATAAATGCTTTTTACAATTTATTTCCTAAAGGTTAACCTGCATATTCTTGCCTGTCAACAGGAAATGCATAGCAAGTGCTGTCTGTTCATGATTTCAGATAACGTTTACTGTATGTGGAACTTGTAACATCCTGTTTTGTGAATGCTGAGTTCTGACAAAGTGCCATATAAGGAGTTCTTTTCTGTTAGACCAGCAGAAGAACGGAAAGGACTGAGTCAACAGTTAGCAAGTCATGTGATGTATGTGCTAATACTTTGTTTGTTACACTGTATAAAAAGACTAACTTTATAACCGTTCGGAGATACTGGCTTTGGTAAGCTACTCTCCTGCTTGCCAGCGTAATAAACAGCTCTTCTTTCACCAACACCCGGACTCTGATATTTTAATGTTTCATCAATACTGATGGTAAAAAGAAATGCAACATTTTCATGAGAATACTAGGGGCGGAGCGGTGGCTCTGTGGTTAAGGATCTGCCCCTCTGGCTGGAAGGTTGCAGGCTCAAATCCCACGGCTGGCAGAGGAATCCTACTCTGTTGGGCCCCTGAGCAATGTCCTTAACCCCAACTGCTCTAGGGGTACCGTATAAATGGCTGACCCTGCACTCTGACCCCAAGCTTCTCTCTCCCCACCTGTGTGTCTCATGGAGAGCAAGCTGGGGTATGTGAAAAGACATACAGTATTCCTAATACAAGAAATTGTATATGGCTAATAAAGTGATCTTATCTTATAGTTATAGCTTATGTACTTTCACAAAAAGTTGTCAATCTGTTTTAAGCCCTCTGCAATACAGCTTGTGCAGTTGTAAGCATTGCAGCTTCCCAATCACATGAAAGCTCGTTAGGTGCACTTTTACCCAATGAGATCCAGGTGGAACAGTGCCTGATCAGGTCACCTTTAAAAATGCCTTAATTCAAAGCTTAGGTCACTGCAAGAAAAAGGCCACAATTAGTCAGTTTACTGTGCATTCCATAATGCCTCGAATGTCACCAGAAGCAAGGGAGAAGGCCCTTGGCATGCTGCAGGCAGGCATGTCATGTGCCAGCGTTGCCAGACACTATGGAGTGAGCCGCTCCATTGTGTCCTAACTGCAGAGAAGGTTTCAGCAGACCGACAGGACAGATGACTGTCCAAGATCCAGTCGCCCTCGAGTGACCACACCAGAGCAGGACCGACACATCAGACTGGTCCATCTGAGAGATCGTTTCAGGTCTGCCACTCGTATTGCTGCTGAAACTGCCAGCAGACACAATGCCCGCATCAGTGACAGGAGAGTGAGGCTCCATGCTGCTGGCCTCAGACCAAGGCGACCTGTCAGAGGCCCTCTGCTCACACCTCCTAGACGTCAAACTCAACTGGCTTGGGCCAGACAGAGGCTGTGATGGACTTGTCAGCAGTGGCATCAGGTCTTCTACATGGATAAGTCACTCTTCAGCCTGTTCCACGCAGAAGGAGGGAGTGTGGAGGAGGAGAACTGTTAATGTATTCTTATTCATTGTAAAACTATGTTGTTGTAATGTACCGTACAGAATAGTCTTTAGACAAATAATTGTATCTCAGTAAGTACACCAAACATAAGTTCAAGAACTCACAGAACAGTGGGGTCCGTGTAATTATGTAGCATTTAATTTCAAAATCCATTTTCTTTTGCTCTCTGAACAGATCGTAAACCTGCCATTCTGGTGGTGATACACCACACTCACAATCAAGATGTTGTTGTGGCTGACAGTGCAAGACTGGTGGAGAAAGACAATGTAAAATTAAGTGTTGACTGTCTGTTTTTTGATAATAGGGGTCTACTGGAAAACTGTAGTATCAATGATACAGCCATGGATGTAGTATCCAGAAAGTTAAAAGTCTTATTCAACATAAATAAATACAGCCTTAACTCAATAACTATATTTATAATAATAGCTATAATTGCTTACACTTATATAGTGCTTTTCTGGACACTCCACTCAAAGCACTTACAAGTAATGGGGACTCCCCTCCACCACCACCAATGTGCAGCATCCACCTGGATGATGTGACGGCAGCCATAGTGCGCCAGAACGCTCACCACACATCAGCTATTAGTGGAGAACAGAGTGATGAAGCCAATTCAGAGATGGGGATTATTAGGAGGCCATGATTGGTAAGGGCCAATGGGAAATTTGGCCAGGACGCCGAGGTTGCACCCCTACTCTTTTCGAGAAACACCTATTTGCAAGCCTTTCATTGCTTATTAGAATGATGTGCTAAACAAAAAATATGTAAGACTGCATTATATTTATAATTTAAAAGCATATATAAATGTACATGAAACTTAATAGAGCATTGTAATCATTCAATAAATGTATTATTTTCAGGTTTATTTAAATTCATAGACCTACTTTAAAAATTAAATGGAAAGAAATTTACACGTGTCTAAGATTTTATTATCACAATTGTATAATACAATGTAAATGTTAGTCAATGTTAGTCAGATAACATTTGTCACGAAACAGTTCTTTCCGGGCCCTATGCAGACGACACGATCCGGAATTGTGAAGATACACTGGGGAAAAAGTCATGCGGGAGAGGGTCTGGAGACAGGGGGGTGTGTCCAAGGTGAGCAGGTGTCCTGGGGAAGTGAGTCCGGGGCGAACAAACAAAGACAAAGTCCAAACGGAGAATCCAAAACAGAAGAGTAGAGTCCAAAGTCAGGAGATCCATCCAGGGATTAAAACCATGAACCGGGTTGGGATCGGCGGGGCGGGGAATCAGGAACAGAAAGATAAAACCATAACGGAGCCAGATGCAGCAGGACCCCGGGCTCTCACGAAACAGGATTCAATGAGGAACCAGGAGTGGACTCTGCGTCTGGCTTTTAAGGGGGAACGGAAATAGGGTGCAGGTAATGGGAGAAAACAAGGGGTTAGCGATCGTGACAACATTTGTGTCTACTGTACTTCTTCGCAAAAAAAAAGATCAGTAGTAAATTGCCATGTTTATCCCAAACGTGATAATTAACATTATGCTTGTCCCTCTAATAAAGTGCACGAATCTTGTGAAATGTCTGTGCCCCTGAATGTAACAAGTATACACTTCCATCGCTAGCTGAAAAAGAACAAAATACACCGAAACAGGATTTTGAACACAAGCTTTAATTGACATCCAAAGATTTCTCCAAGCCCATAGTTTCTCATTTCACCTCTGACAGCCACGGTCACACTAATCTCTCTGTCTGTGTTTTCAAAGACAGTTTTCCAAACTCATACATCAGAAAGACTACAGAAATTAAAATTATCCTGCAAAGCGGCATAACAGGTCCACTGATGATGCTATTTCCCTGGCTCTTCACACTGCCCTGGTTCATTTGGAAGATAAAGACACATATGTCAGAATGATTACAGCTCAGCATTTAACACAATAGTTCTTTCCAGACTAGTCAGGAAGCTTAACGACCTGGGCACCTCTCTATGCAGATGGATTATGGATTTCCTGACTGGCAGACCACAAACTGGGTAGATGGAAAACTTTCTTCTACGCTGACCATCAATATAGGTGCTCCTCAGGGCTGTGTGGCCAGACACAGCTCCAATTCCATCTACAAATGACACTACCATCATTGGCCGAATCACTGCTGATGACGAGACAGACTACAGGGATGAGGTCAGGAACCTGGTGGAGTGGTGCCTTGACAATAATCTCTCCCTCAACATCAGGAAAACCAAAGAGCTGGTCATCAATTTTAGAAAGCACGGAGGGGACCACACTCCTATTCACATCAATGGGGTGGCTGTTGAGATGGTTAGCAGCTTCAAGTTCCTGGGAACCTTCATTGCTAATGATTTAATGTAGTCCCAGCATGTAACTGGAGCTACAAAGAAGGCACAACAGTGCCTTTACTTCCTCAGACAGTTGAAAAAAATTGATCTATCTTCAACTGTCTGTACCACATTTTACAGGTGCGCTGGTATTACAGTGTGGTTTGGCAGCAGCTCGTTGTCTGACTGGAAGGCGTTACAGGGGGTGATCAGGTCACCAGTCATCCTGGTTTCTCATTTTTCTTCCCACTTCCCTCTAGTAAGCGTTATAGGAGCATAAATGTCCTATAACATCTCACTTGTGGTGGAGATGGACTCATCTAAGGTTTCTGCTATTAATGGTGTCAGATGTACTCTGGACCTTTTGACCAGGGACTTCTGGTGGCCCTCCATGCGAGCTGATGTCGCCAATTATGTTCGGGCGTGCCCAATCTGTGCCAGGACTAAGACTCCACATGCTAGGAGAGCTGGTCTCTTTCACCCCCTTCCTGTTCCCCACCACCCTTGGTCCCATTTAGCGGTTGACTTCATAACGGATCCCCCTAACAGTCAAGGTAATACGGTAATCATGGTGGTCTCCGACCGCTTCTCTAAGTCAGCACATTTTGTTCTTTTCCCAGCCTTGCCCACAACCCAGAAATTGGCGACACATTGGCGACAGGGGTCCCCAATTCATCTCTGCCTTTTGAAAGGCCTTTTGTCAAGCACTTGGAATCCGGGTATCTTTAACATCTGGATATCATCCTGAGGCCAATGGACAAGTTGAAAGGACTAACCAAAGCCTCCTTACTTTTCTGAGAGCCTTCACCTCCACATCGCAGGACAACTGGACATTGCTGCTTCCCTGGGCAGAGTATACCCACAACTCACTTACCTCCTCCTCCACATGTCTCTCTCCATTCCTCTGTTCCTTGGGATATCAGCCTACTCTTATCCCCAACACACCTCCAGATACGGCTTTGCCTTCTGTACAGCACATATATTTCCAAATTGCAGAGGACCTGGAGAATGGCCAGGACAGCCCTCACCAAGTCGATTCAGCGCCAAGCCAAATTCGCAAAATGGCACTGCAGATCCCCCCCCGTTTTAGGAAAGGGCAGTTCGTCTGGTTATCTACAAGGAACTTATCGCTAAACCTGCCCTCCAAGAAGCTTGGCCCCAGGTACATGATTATCTCTCGGATCACCCCAGTCATATATCGTCTCGCGCTTCCTCCCACCTTCAGAATCCACGCGTCATTTCACGTCTCTCTCCTGAAACCCTTCCACTGTTCGCCTCTGGCCGCTCCCCAACATCAACCACCGCTCCCACGTCTTATTCAGTCAACACAATTTCGGTTTTGACACAATTTCGGACCCAATTTCGCCCAGTATACCCTCATCTATTTTACCCCAGCATGCTGGGTCCGAGCTATAGGAAGCAGGAGCTGCTGTTGCGGCCTCTGTTAGCTCCACGGCAGCAGGTGCAACAGCCATGGTGGCGGCTCGGACGTGGATTGTTTATCTTGTGGAGATGGTAGCGGATGGCGGTGGCGTTTTAGTTGGCTCTGCCTCTGACTCGTGTTCCTGTGACTCCGTTGCGGGAGCTGGCTCGCCCTCAAGAGCAGCATTAATGTAGACTGCACCCAGGCTAGAGCTAGCTGCAGCTAACTTTTCAACCACGGTTGTTGTAGCACTGTCTGCAACGTTAGCCATAAACCCAGGATCGGGGTCCGGCTCTGCAAACTTGAAATCTTTTTAAGTAGATCCTGCTCACACTGCTCTTTTAACCGCCGTGCTTTTCGATTTTGCGCACTACTATCATATTTTCTATTGCACATTAAAGGCTGGCTACCGTAAACTTGCACCAGAGATCACAATGAATCCGCCAAAATAAATTTGAACTGTGAACCCATTGCAACTAACTAATCAATTGTTCACAAATTATTCAACGTTTTTATGGACCAATGGGGGCCCACAGGTCTGTTTAAAAAAAACCCCGGCCAATCAGGGGCCAGTGATCAGGCCTACATGTCCGTTTAAAAAAATACTCTGGCCAATCGGGGGCCCCTCATCAATCCAGGGCCCCTAAGCTACAGCCTATGCTAGCCTGTTCGTTAATCTGCCTCTGCATCCTGGACACGGACATGGAACAGTGAGCCTGAGAGCAGTGCTCCCACAGAAGGCACTGGAAGGTGAGCGTGCTACAGCCTATTACCTTTGCACATTCACTGGACAGGAGTGTAAGTACTGCATTGGAGTGTCACCAGGCCAGAGCTCCTGGCGGTGGGGAGAGTGGTTCACCATTTCCAGTTTTACATCTGTGTACTTCCCTTGCACTGTACTCCAATCCAACCACGCTGCTGTGCGCTGGCTTCTCTCAGTCCAAGTGCCGGAACATCAGGTGGTTTAGTGGATCACTAAGCTGCAAGAATTCAACTTCACTACTCGAGATATGAGGCAAAGGACCTAGGATGAGAACCACCCTTAACTACAAGCTGCATGATGCAGGTTCCTGACCCCAAACCAGCTTGGGGAGAAAGTCAGAATGCCGATCCAGCAATGTATGATAAACAGCTGTGATTGATACTCCTATTGGCTCATAATTTAAAATATTCAAGAGCTGTAATCTTTTGATGCTTAATTGAGTTTTCAACAACCATTATTTAAATTGCAAAATGTATTGTACAGTCTAAACCAATTACCTGGCCAGGATGGATTCAGGCAGGTATTAGCAAGTCGGGTAATGTAATTAGTAATAAAAAGCTTATGTCCTTCTCAAAATTGTCACATCTAACATCTCTCTCAGGAAAACAAATTATCAATTATACAAACCTTAAAACCCTACTGTATAAAACTTCTATTCTTAGTTATCTGAATCAACAAATAAATAAGTGAAATGATATATTAACACTAATATATAATAATGTACAGACTGGGGCAATATATAGTCAGGTAGGGCATTTCTCTGTGGGGTCATACAAAATAAATGGGGAAACAGTCTGGAATATTGCTGTCTATTTAGTGCAATGCACAATAAATTCCTTCAGTTGACCTCATGAACCTGGCAACTGTGGCAGACTTTAAGGGCAATGTGAAATGATAAGACATTAATTTACAGTATGTCTTTTTTCTCTATGTCAAAAACATAGTAGGGTTGAGGCAGCAGTTCCTCACTTGTGTCAAAAGCCTGTGACATACTGTAATAGCAACTGTAATTTCCAACACAAAGTGTGAGAGGCATATGATAAGGAAGCCAATTCTGTTGTAAGGCAGTGAAGGCCACATAGTTGCACATTCCATGCAAAATATAAAATGGGTTTTCCTCATATGGTTTTGCCATATAGTCACTTTTGTGCAATTAATGGGACATTTTCCCTTATCTAAGTCATTGATTTCTTAGAGTGTTCATTGGTCTCACAGTGGCATCCCTCACCAGTTTCCTTCTTGCCTGGCTGCACAGCTTGAATGGATGGCCTGATGTAGACAGTGTCTAGTTGGTACAACACACCTTCCATTTCTTGATTATTGAGTACACTGTACTCACAGGGATATTCAGATATTTTAGTACTTTGTGTACACCTCTCCTGATCTGTGCATTTCAATGACATTATCCCGATTTTGCTTTGAAAGGACCTTAGTTATAATCTTGAGATCTTTAATCTTTGGGTTTTTGTTTGAAATTCACAGCCTGACCAAGGAACCTCACAAATACAAATACTTTTTTAAAATTTTGACATCACGAGTATCATTATCATTGCACAAATAGGCAACTCAACTAAATATGTGGCGTTGTTAAGGGTTGTTAAGTTACAATAATTTTGTGATTTTATGAATCTATTATTTATTTAGGTTTGCTACAGCAAAATGTTTAAAGGTACACACAAAATCGAATCTCTCTAAGACAGAGAGTAGGTTATCTACAGCAGGCTTTCTAAGAAAGCATTTAATGACCAAGTTCTAGGCCACTTCAAGAATATGGTAGACAAAACGTTAAGCTTCACTAAGTTAACAATTGAGCATGATGGTTTGAGATGTCTCCTTTTGTTTGCAACTTGTCTTAGGTTATTATGCACTGTTTATCTGTATATAGTAATAGATCTTGCAGATCACATGTACTGCGTTCAAAGACTGAAAAGAATACATAGATGCAGGATAATTCTGGGTCAGCAATTAAAATCTGTCATATTTTCTATTTTAAAATCCAAAACAAATACATATAAAATACACCACACTGTGCATGGAAATTGCATGTGATTTTTACTTTGGGCTACAGATTGATTTAATATTTATGTACACTTTGGTATACTTTCATAATTTCTGTTGCAATGTTTGGATAGATCTTTATATCAATTATATACTAAACCCCAAAATAACTACTTGGCCAAATGGCCTGCTCTTGGTTGCAAAGTTCTACTCTTTCTTCTTAAACTCTTGATATGTTCAGTCATCATGTCAGTAAAGAAACTAATGCATATTAAATTCACACAATAATCCTGGGGACAAGTTTAATTAAAGTTGCAATTCAGAAATTAATGTGGAATTTCACCTCTCCTGCCATGATAATTTCTCAGCATACTTAGCTGACATTTCATTTTTTAATTTGTGAAACCTCCTTCCTGCATGACAACCTAAGAAGCCTGTCAACACTTGATCCTAGTTACCCAATTTTGAAATCAGCACATTATGTCTTCTGAAAACTTCAACACAAGAATGCTTCAGTTTGTGTCTTAGTGTTTTTTTTATCTCGGAGCACCTCCACTTCTTGCAATCCCAGAGAACTCTAATCATAGTCTTCTTTCTGCTAGACACACCTGAAGAAGGCTTCACAGCCGAAACATTGTGTTTTCTCTCATCTCTTTTTTCAGCATGGAATAAACCTATGACTTGTTCCTTTGCAGATTACGCATGCTGACGCTACCCACCTGAACGAATCCTTTCTGCTAGACATACTGTATCACAGAATGAGGAACCTGCTTTTCTATTGATTACTAGCAATTCAGAAGAAGAAAGTATTTTAGTCACATTTGTTAAAATAAATTAATCAGGTAAATTTGTTTTAAAATAAATTCTGGAAAAGGATGCAAACCAAAAGCAAAGAAAATCTGAAAAATGGGATCAAACAATCATATTTTAAAAATGCAGATTTTGTAAAACTGTCCCCCCACCCCCCACCTGTGAACGTGAATAAGTTTCAGTTTCAGTTTTTACAGTCCTAACGGAGCACAAACAACACACTTGTTTTGCCGTTACTTAAAACAGCCTTGTATTCATTACAGCATAATTTAAAGAAGACATTAAGAAGACATAGAGGAACCCAGGAGAATATCGAGTTAACATGAATGATCAGGTGAGTTATTTTTCTTTCATGTATTATTAAGTTTTAAGCAATCAGCAAGCTGTAATGTTGGTGGGCAGAATTCTGTACAGTAGACTAACCTCTAATTTAGAACAATTAGCGATGAATTAGAAGATCAAATAATAAAATACAAATACTTTGTCACCAATTGAAAAATTTCAGTATTTCATTTTTAACTCTCTTTTGCTATTCTGTCTGATATCCAACAGCATTTGTAGTGTATCGCATGTGCTCTCTGGCAAGATTGCTATATTAATCCCAGCATTGACTTTCAAAAACGTTTGTGCTCCCATCATTTATCTTGTTCTCAGATGTATCTAGATAAAAAATATTGGGATTCCTTTTGTGTACATAAACGTTTTCCACGCTTCCAAATCAGCAATGCTTGTAAGGAGTTTGCCATTGTTAAGGCCATATAGATCAAATATTGTAATACTGTATGTCGTCTAAAATGCTTCCTCTCTATTCATGCTGCCTTTGATTCTGTTAGAAGATCTGTTGGCACACAGGGGCTATTTATGACTTTGTTCTTGTTATTTTAAAACATATATACTTTTATATTAATATAGCATTTTGTTGTTGAATTTTTGGGGGTTAGTACGTTTTAGATCGTAAGTGATTAATGTAGTCCAAATAGGTACATGTAGGTGCGTCACATTGCGTAGGCTGCAATGGAACAAGTAAAAGTTTATTCCGTCGTGTATACACCCGAAGAAGGATCCAAAGTCGAAACGTTGTGTTTCTTTTCTTCTCTTTTCAACATGGACTAAACCTTTACTTGTTCCATTGATGAATGTAGTAGTATGTAGTTTGAATGTAGTTTTAATGAATTCTTAAAAAGTATTGGACCAAGTACAGCCCAGAAACTAACCTTAATCCTAACTTGAATAAAATGCAGAGCACACAGTACTCTTATGATAGCAGCTCTGAACTGTCTTCCATTGATATATAGAATTCAATTTAAAATCCTGTTGATTACATTTAAGTAGAAAATATAATGACCCAGATCTGTTACCTGCTATCAGTCTTGCCATGCTTTGAATTTAACTGCTTTTATGACTGGCTATACTTGGGTTATCTAAAAGTTAAACTTACTGTAAATAGAAAGGAGAAGTTTTTTTGTGCTTGGGCTCTGTGGTTGTGGAATTCAATGCCTGAACATTGAATTCAACCGCATTGACTGTTTTTAAATTTAGGGTTAAAACTGACATTCCTATTTGTATGATATATTGATATTTTACAGTTGTTAACATATTTTATCCGTTTATACAGTTTTAGCATTTTTGTCATCTGTAGACTTTTATTTTACTTATAGTAAGAAATAGTAAAGTATTAATAATACATTTTTGTTTTAACAGCTCTTGTATCTTGATAAAATAATTATAGCAAGTTATGTGAGAGCATGAAAAATAAAGGTCAACTGAGGAGAGGGGTGACCCATCTAGCCCATTTGGCAGTTGATAGCTAATTCGTTGAAGAGTAGCCATGGTAACGGGTTCAACCGTATGGCTGGGAAGCTTGTTCCAGTCTCTCACACCCCTTTAGGAAAAGAGTTGTTACGCCACGCCCCCGGAGGAATCGGCATTCCACCTCACATTCCAGCACAGTTCCACAGTTCTCACACTCTTCCCCGTGCTCAGTATTAAGGTTTTCCTGGATAGAGCTACTCCTAGTCTCATTGTTATTCACTACTTAGTTTTTGGCTTCCTGACCCTGGTTTGCTCTCCGTCTACGTCTCCTGGTTTCGGTTTTGGTACTTTTGCTATCGTTTTGGTTTTGACTCTTGGCTCCCTTACAGATTATGGCTCCGCCTCTGGTTATTTGTACTTTAGCACCGGCTAGTTTACCTATGGCTTTCGGACCTCGGATTGTTCTTTCGACTACGCCTTTTGGAGTTTGCCCTGGTTTTCTGCCTAGGGTCCTCACTACTGATTCCTAACAGAAGTGCCTCCTTGTTACACAAAACCATATTTTTCTTTCCATTCATTTTGAAACTGTCAAGCTTTCCTTGGCTGTGATATTTTTTTAACTGAAAGCGTTTTAGCTATACATACTGTATCACACTCATGAGTTAGCGTACTTACAGAATATCATTGAGAGACAACCAGTTAATGTCATGGCAAGGAAACTAGATTAAACAGGACTGGAAGCTACCATGCAGAGCACCAAGTGGCCGTGATGTGATTCTCATCTCTTAGTTCAGTGTCACACCATTGGCACATCAACATTTCTGCACTTCCTGGATTTACATGGCTACTAAACTACCAAACAAGCAAGATAGGATTAACAGCTACCTCTTGTTTGCAGTCCTTTAAAGGGTTCTAATAAAATTCTCAATTGTTTAAACTACACATTCACGAATGACACATTATATAAATTGATTTCTTGAAGAAAACCAGAAAAGAAAGGGAAATTGGAAATCTGAAACTTTATATAAGTGTTATTATATGTAAATTATATAATAAATGAGTGAGTACTATATCCTGGCATCTTTAGATGTGCAATAACAATATGTTTTGCAGAGAAAAGAAAGCCACAATCAATACCAACAGATACAATAATCACAACTTAAAGTTTTCTGTATATGTTTTGCAACTGTATCTTTCAACTATGTCATTCTCTAGAGCTATTCAAAAAGCCAAATTTTTAAGACTCAAAAGACAGCAAGAGCTCTGCAGACTCAATCTAAATCACATTTTTAAGATTGAGGAAATGTGACATGAATGAATTGAAAAGCATTGAAAAATAATACAGTGTAAACTCTAAGAAAAAAAACTGTAATAGAATTGATAAAAGTAATAGAATTGATAAAAAAATATTTCAGATGTAGAAGGTTCACTAGATCCTGGCAGAAAACACAGACCTAAACTGTAACATTATGGACAATCTGAAAATAGTGCTTTCCATTATTCTTAAAATCACTGCTTGAAGCTTTGTTACAATTTTGTATCAAATCTTACCCAATCTCAGTTTTTTGTCAGAAAACTGTGTAAAGAAGATACCGCCAGCAGCTAAGTATAGTACAAATGTAACTGCACAAATGCTTGGACATTCTTTAATGTATTGATTTTTTTAAATTGTATTATTTTAGGGCTGTACAGCGGCAAAGTGGGTAGCATTGCTGTCTTGCAGTGCGGGGGCCCTGGGTTCAATTCTAAACTTGAAGTGCTATCTGGGTGGAGTTCGTATGTTACCCCTGTGTTCATGTGGAATGCCTCTGGGTGCTCCAGTTTCCTCCCACAGTCCAAAGACATATTAGTGGGTTAATTGGCTTCTGAGTAAGATGGCCTTGGTATGAGTGAGTGTGTGTCTGAGTCTGTCCTGCAGTGGATTGGCATTCCACCCAAGATGTATTCTGCCTCGCACCCGTTGCTTGCTGGGATAGGCCACCGCACCTTTGCAACCCTGTATTGGACAAAATAGTAAGAAAATGTATGGATGTATTATTGTGATTCAGAAAGGCAGCAAAGGCATTGGGATTGTAAATCTTGAATGAATTTTCCAGAATTTCCAAATCATTTTATTTAAATTGTTTCCCTGTATGGCTATGAATGGCATAATTCCCATCTTGCTTAAAATCTAAGTGAGATGATCAATGAAGGCCAGACTTAATATTATTAATATAATAATTATTATTATCACCATATATTAATATTTGGTATTATATGGTGAGGTTCTCTACCAGGATCTTGTGATTTTGTACATTGTTGTATTAATGTAAGCCTAAACAACATAAAACCTAATACATGTTGTTTTTGTTTTGGTTGCAGATCCTACTCGAGGTGCGTATGATTTGTAAAATTTCTTAATCTATTAAAATCCATTTCCTAGATGACTTACAAGTGTTATGCTAGAAGTCTGAAGTGTCTTTTTAAAGTTAAGAGTCATAATAAGCAAGTCATAATCATCGTTCTATCTAGGAAGATTATGACCTCAGAAGAAATGCTAGTCTGAACATTTTTGCGCTATTTATCAATTTCAGAACAATGTAAGTTATTGAAAAGAAAAATTCAAAATATATTCAAGAAATTTTGAATGGATTTACATTATCATGAATGGGTGTATCCTGCCTTGCGCCCATTGCTTGCCTTATTATGGATAAAGCAGTTAGAAAATGGATAGATGGTATCTTATTGTTCTTCTTCAAGATGTACCGTGGCACAAAAAAAGCTCAGGTCATAAAATATTGGGTATACAGGTAACAGTAATTTGTTTCTTGTAATGTATGTACTGTACCTCTATCCGGATGGTTAATTAATTTAATTGAAATATATACAAAACAATTTTAACTTAGTTGTTAAACCACTTTGCTAAAATATAATTTTATATTTTAAATTTGCTTAAATTTGTGTAATGGTACTGGAAACCTTTTTTCCAATGTGGTTTTATGTAAGAGGACTAATAAAATTAAATCTTTTTCTTTCTTTTACAGATCCTAATCCCCGTGAGTATTTTTTGTAAAATGATTTTTTCTGTGCAATCACAATTTTATATTTGATATTATATATGACTATTTAAGTCATCTTTACTCAGATCTTGCTTACTCATTCATTTAAATCTGTCGATTTGTGCAGTTACAGTATGTAGTGTTATATAGTGTTTTCAACATTATAATAATTCCTTACATGTATATAGTGTTTTTTTTCTGGACTCTCCCGAGGACTCCCCTCCACCACCACCAATGTGCAGCACCATCTGGATGATGTGACGGCAGCCATAGTGCGCCAGAACGCTCACCACACACCAGCTATCAGTGGGGAGGAGAACAGAGTAATGAAGCCAATTCATAGTTGGGGATTATTAGTAGGCCACGATTGGTAAAGGCCAGGGGGATATCTGACCAGGACACTGGAATTAACACCCCTAATCTTTTCAAGAAACGCCTTGATTTTTAATGACCACAGAGAGTCAGGAAGCTAATGCCGTCAGGCCACTTCTGGACTCGCTGTTAGACGGGCTTCCAGGCGTCGTCTTCCAAAACTGAGCCCAGATTGGTAGGAGCGTTTGGCTCTTATAGGAAGTGGCTGGAACAGGAGGCAGGTGCAAGGAATGAACAGAAACAAGAAAGAGCCGGAGGGCCCTTTAGAGGATGGACTTACGATCGTGACACGACTACACCACCTAGCAATTATAAAGGGTGCTAGGCCCCTTATCAACTTGGCACAAGCTCTTTCCCTCTCCCAGAATCACCAATGCACTCATAGAAAAGAGAATTATCATATACAATATCCCATTTATTTCAGTCTATCATTCTACTCATTACGCATAATGCAATTCAGTCACCAGAGTAATTTACTGAATGAACAGTAAAATGAAACCCCATGGAACTCAGTTACCAACATATGTCCTCAGTGAGAAAACCAGAAGCAGTTTTCTCTGAAACCAGCTCCGGTCGGCAACCTGGTGTCTTCCATCACACCAAGGAACAGGAATGAAACTCTGTACTCCTTAAACTGAAACTCTTTAGGCAGCGTCTCCAGTCCTGGTCTTCCCCAACAACATGGTTCCCTGCTCCCCTTGATTTATCCATGTCCAATCCATGTAGGAGGGGAGGAAGATGATGCCGGAGCCTTCCTCAGCTGTTCCCTGTAGATTCCACAGTGTCAGTGTCCTGTACTAGGTCCAACTGCAGTGATCTGTCCCACAAAACTCCTCTTCTAAAAAAAATCCACTTTATGTACTGGGGCTTTTTAGTTCTTTAAACAAAATCCCTCCTTCCTCTTTCCCTTTGGGGAGTACTCTTCGGTGTTTTGGTGTGGCTGCCCAAATAAGACTAAGTGTGTTGATGCACACATTGTTCACTCAGTTCCTGTTATCAGTCACATTACTGACTGGCAGTAACTGGCAATTCACCTCCATACAGCCTTCAACCCCTGGTGT
The DNA here is from genome assembly GCF_055471065.1 of Atractosteus spatula. Taxonomy (NCBI): domain Eukaryota; kingdom Metazoa; phylum Chordata; class Actinopteri; order Semionotiformes; family Lepisosteidae; genus Atractosteus; species Atractosteus spatula. Next base: position 58,539,044 of record NC_142707.1, read on the forward strand.
CCAACACCCAAACTTTCCAATTGGTGACATATACTGTGCATTATTACTCAACATCACAAAACAGTACTACACATATCTAGATGTGATATCATGGCCAAGGGTCAAGGGGCAAGGGTAGTGGAAAGGCAAACACTCTAGTTTCAAGCTTCACACATTTATAATTTACAGCCACAATGAATCAGACAACGTTATGTATAATCATCTCTAAAGCCACCTTGTTTTTAAATCAACAGACATTGGCATTCATTAATAATGAAATTCAAAATAAATGTCTTTTCCAAAATTAGAAATACATTCTGAGTTGTGACTTATCGTTCTTGTTCAAAAATGTGCTGTAGCCCAAAGGAAGGAAGGCATGCTGAAATAATCTTTTCTATATTGTTACAAATATAGAGGTTAAGAAAATAGAAAATACTGAGTGGGATAATCAATAATTAAATAAATAATCAATATTTATATTATTAACAATATTGTTTATCCAGTAATAGTATTTATTATCAAATAATAAAGTATTAAAAGATATATCACAAATATACCTGAGCAATTGGTAAAGTTAGAGGTAACAGAGGTCTTTGTTCTCTGGCACAGCTGTGACAGTTCAAGAGTAAAAATTCAGAGGCAAAATGGAATAAACAAATATTTATTAACAATAACACATACAGTACTAAGTAACAAACAACATACAACATACAAGTTACTCTACAAATAACGTGTCTCAGAAGCCTTGTCCTGGCCAACCAGAAAAGCCCAGACTGCTAAGACTGTACGACTATATAGTACGACTGTACTATAAGTCCTATATAATAGATTTATTCCATGCTGAATAAAGAAGAAAGAAAACACGTTTCGGCCATGGAACCTTCTTCAGGTGTTCTTCTCTTTTCAGCATGGATTAAACCTGAACAAGCCAACAAGAGACTTAAACCTGTGTCTTAAATAAATAAAACAGAATACAACCCAGAGCTAAATCTCTCTTCCTATAAATTTGGATGCTCCAAAGTAAATGGGATCTTTATCATTCTTTTTAAAGGAAATTTTTCCTAAAATAAAAGGATGGCAGGCCCTGTTAAACAAGTTTCAATGACTTGACTGGAATTCTGGTCTTTACGGTTGATTTGAACATGGACCTCTTACCTGGCACGTTTCTTCTCCTCCCTCTCTCTTCTTTCTCCCTGTTTCCTCGTCCTTCTTCTCTTTCTCTATTTGTGTTCTTCTGCTTCTACCTACTGTACCTCTCTTTTATCCTGTGTTTCTGCACTGTTAATGACTAAATGTTCTACCAGAAGTTAATTCAAGTAAACCCAAAGGCGCCTTTTGATCACCTGGTCTTCCATCCATTGTTTCTACTGATTGCTCTGGAGCCTAAGAAGTGGCTATTATGACTATTGTAATATCTGGAACAATACACATAATGTGATTCTGTAATGTTTATTCTCAAACCTGTCTGTTTTAGAAAATCATCTAATTGAAACTGATGCACAACAAGTATAACATAATGATTCAGCCGTTTTTTAAATTAATTGCACTGTGTACGTTTTTATTTTTGTGAAAACACACAGTAGTTTCATCTAACATTTTTTGTTTCCTCTCCTTTCCAGGTCATAGGCGGTGCTGTAAGTATTTTTGTTCAAAATCATCTGAATGCGCTGTCACAATTGAAATATATACAGTATAATTCATATGCCTTTTAAAATGTTAACTTTACAAACCTCTTCCTTACACATGCACTGACATTCATCACCTGTACAGGTTTTATATTTTTTTCAAGTATTTAAATTAATTGCATGAAACCTCAATTCATATATGAATGTTGTATTTAAGGATGAAGTGAAAAATATCTCTCACAATCATGTCTGATATATATCAGAAATGTCACTATAATTTCTAATATATTGTATGTATATAATAAATGGAGCTCTGCTCCGCCCCTGTTAATATTCAATCACTGTGGCTCATGGGCTCCACTGTACCAAAAGACAGATCACTCTGCCATTGCAAAACTCTACCCTCTCTAGATTACAAGGGGGTGACACCACTCTGTGATATATTGACCAAACAGAGCTGTGTTGTGTAAGGTATTGCATAAGAAGGATAAAACATTTACAAATGTCTGTTTTTTTCTTCTTTTCAGGTCATTTTGGTGAGTTTGTTCTAAAAATAATTGCTTTTCCTGTGCTATACCAATTTAATATTTGATTCATATGTCTATTAATATTGGTGTCTTCATCTTTACAACACACAATCATGCGCCTAAATATATGATTATATATCTTTTATTTTTTTCTGATTTGCATGCTATAAAAATGACTGAAAGAAAGAATGACTTAGATTTATATTGTGGGCTTAAAGGTAAAGAACTAATTCTTATTTACTTGTATTTGTTTCATGTAAAACATAGTACATGTTTCACTCACGTGGTGAGTGAGAACGCCCACCCATTCTTTCTACTGATTGCAGGAAATATTTTCAAAAAGAAATTGACATTTTATTCCTAAAACAGATTCTGGAGCAAACCATACAACGTACAAGCTGTAGCTGTATTCAAATATTTGAGATTAAGTCCTTGGTCCCTGTATGTAACCCTAATTACAGGACTTATTACAGGATTTCTTGAATGGTACTCATAAAAAATGCAATAATAATATTAATCATATCCATCTGATGGTAGAAGGACAAAGCAATGTTTTAAACTGAAAAACAAACAAAACATTTTATTTCTATTTTTTCCAGTACCTAAACTTTTCTCAAAGTATATAGTATAATAATAATCATCCACATTACCACCATCATCATCATTCTTACACTTACCTGTATATATCACTGTTCTGGACTTTCCACTCAAAGCACTGTACAGGTAATGGGGAGCCTCTCCACCATCCAATGTGTAACATCCACCTGGATGATGCAATGGCAGCCAAAGTGCACCAGTACACTCACCACACATCAGCTATCAGTTGCAATGGATAACCTTTAATTGACAATCAGGAGTGGGTTGAATATCCATTCGCCATCCTCCCCTCCAAAATCCTTCAGGGAAATGCAATCTTATCAAACCTGCATTTTTCCTAGAGGACTAGACTTTAATGAGCAAAATTACAGAGTGTGTAGAAGATTTGTATCATACAAATAATGGTGTTTGTTTAACGGAAGTTCAGGAGAAGGTCACTCTCAGTTCACACTTCCACTTCCCTAGAGATACAGTATAAGTTATCTGACTGAACATGATGCTGTGTGTATCTCAACTGTCACCCACATCATACATGCGTCTCCTTCACTACATTCATAAAACTGCAGTGTTCCTCCAAAAGACAGCACAGCCTATCAATCTTTGTGTAGAAAGATATTTACAATTGTCCACAAAATTAATAATGTAGTTTTATTTATGAGTAATTATTAGACATTCTAATAATGGGTGATTCTCTTGCATGGAGCTTTTCTACGTTACAGGCACACACTTTTATTTAAAAAGTTTTTAGCTTCAAAATGTTTCAAGTTTCAAGTTGAATGCTATAAAAATCTAAAACTGTATGTCTGCCTCTGCTTTTCAGATTCTGTTATTGGTAAGTATTGTGTTTAAAATTATTCACATTTTGTAAGATACATTCTGCACCTTAATTTAAATAAATAATTAAAGTTATTTGTACTGTATATGCTTTAAAACAGTTTAGCTGGCTTTTCCTGAATTATTTCATTCTGCTGCTGCTTTTCATTGTGCTTATCAGTATTTAGATTGTAATTTCTAATAGAGAAATCTTAATAAAAACAATCAAGATTTGGTAAAGGTACAAACTGTTAATTTCTGTTAAACAAATTTCTGTTAAAACCTCTCAGTTGAATGTGACAGACAACTAAGTTACAATGTTTTAATGCCATTGTCTCCATTTTGTAATATGATTTAAGATTGAGAAAAATGCTTTTTTAAATTTAAATGTGTCATTTCTCACAAGGAAACAACTGCATTTATTAATCTAAAAAAACACAAGTTTGAAACTTATGTTTAAACATGACTCTGACTTACGTAAGTGGCTTGATGTCTTCATGAGTCTTAAATGATTTGTAATTTAAGAACATATTTGAAAATGTTATACCCAGTGTCAGGAGTTAAGAACTGGATAGGTCCTTATCCATTGCGCTGTAGGCCTCCAAGGCTTTGCCTGTAAGCAGAGACACTTAAGCGGCAGGCCACTCCTCCTCTGCCCACTTCCAGGTCCTGGCCATGCGCTCAAAATGTAAGAGATAATTTTCAATGTCCTCATCCTGTTGGTAGGAGGGCATTTTGGGCTCCTTTCGAAAAATGTGTTCTGCATGGGAGCATGTGTCTGTTACAGGTGTTGAGTTCTGGGGTCCATTATCCTGTGAAACTGCTGACGTTGCTGGGGTACGCTGTTGTGGTGCTGGTGTGGGCAGCTCAAGTCCACAGACTCCCTGTGGATGTCATACTTCCTGGTGTTGCTTCCAAACCTTAAGGCACAATAAAGTTGGGACTGCTCCACTCACTGGATGATGGCTCAATCACTCCCATGTCTTGCATGGTCTGAATTTCCATTTTCAGGGGTCCCGCTAACCTCTCAGGCACTCGACATGGTCGCAGGCGAATGGGTGTGGGATTCTTGAGGTGGATAGCATGGTGAAGGATGTTGGTTCTACCTGGCTTCTGTGCAAACAGTGCCAGAAACTCAGCAAACACCTGCTGCAATTCAGCTGCCTGCCTCACAGTTAAATGTAAATTTGCCTCTGTATGACTTCTAGGTCAGCCATCTCATTCTTGTCCTATTTTTCCACCTTACATACCATGAATGCAGTCCCCTGTACAGGACCTCGTTCTTTCCACTCTTTAATCAGGTTTATGTGGTACACTTGTTTCTCCTTCCCCTTGTCTGGGTGGTGTACTTCATACGTAACCAGTCCCACTTTACGGAGGATGGTGTAAGGTCCTTGCCATTGGGTTAGCAGCTTACTGTTGGCAGAGAGAAGCAGGAGCAAGACCTTCTGCCCTGGCTGATGCTCCCGATGGTGAGAGTTCTGGTTGTACCAATGCTTCTGGGCCCGCTGAGCTTCCTTCAGGTTCTCTTGGGCCTCCTCCCGATACTTCTCCAGGCTGTCCCTCATCTGCAAGACATACTGCAGAATGCCTTTCTCAGATGTTGAGGCAGGAGTAGCTACCCAGATCTTCCTCAGAAGATCTAGGGGCCCTGGGACCGTCTGCCCATACAGGAGCTCAAAGGGGAGAACCCTGTAGAGGACTGTGGCAACCAGAATTGGCAACCATTTGTCCCAGCCCTTGCCTGTATCAGAGACAAACTTCCTCAGCATGTTCTGGAGGGTTTGGTTGAAGCGCTCAACGATGCCGTCTGTTTGCGGAAGGTAGGGACTGGTCCTGATGATGGTAATGCCATGCTGCTTGCAGAGTCGATCCATCAGTCGAGATGTGAAGTTGGTCCCCTGGGAGTGATGATTTCATCTGGAATTCCTACTCAGGAAAATAACTGCACCAGAGCACTGATGATCTTAGGAGTTGTAATGCAGCGGAGTGGAAAAGCTTTCTGAAACCTAGTGGCATAATCACATATTACCAGTATATTGGCAACCGGCATGGCTCTTCTCCAAGGGGCCCACTATATTGATGGCAATGTGCTGGAAGGGGGTGGAAATCACTGGCAATGGATACAGAGGGGTTCTGTCAGACCTGCAGACAGCACTTGTTTTTTTAACACACAGGACAAGTAGCACAGTATGCTCGAACATCTTTGTACATTGTGGGCCAATGGAAATGTGAACTGATGCGCAAATAGTTTTTTTGGTGTCCTAGATGACCTGCCCATGTGATTATGTGCGCAAGATGAAGTACTAATGGCCTGCAGCTTCCCGGTATAACCAAACGTTTATTCCCAGTCTCCCCAACATACAGTAAATCATTATCAACAGAATAAACCTCCCCACAGTAAGGCTTCCCACTCTCCACACCTGTTTTTTCAAACAAAGGTTTCAAAGACAGGTCGTTATGCTGCAAAGAAGCAAAGTTTGATCAGACCCATCAATGGTAGGAACTGGGGTACCCAAATATTTTGCAATGCACCGCTGACACCGTGTTTTTCTTGGCCCTTTGGTCCCGGTCTTACATAGACTATCATCTAAATCTAGGAGTGGCCAAACCTGCTTTTGCTTGGGGTCTGGTAACCACCAAAAAGGACATTTGTACATTAGTTGGAGTTTTTGTATAGTTTACATTTTGTTTACATTTGAGATCCCTCCCCAAGATTATGTCCTCTGCCAAATCTGGGACAACACCTGCGTTTAATAAATACCTCTGGTCCTCTATTCCCACAGTAAGTTCAGTCATACATTACCATGTATGCACTCTACAGACATTTCAAAGCCAATCCTACTATCCGAAACCATGGACGTTTTCACAAGAGTCATTGAACTGCCAGTGTCCAGTAAAGCATTTGCTTTCTGACCAGAACAGAACAATTAGAAAAATTGTTAATATTCTCTCCACCTTCTTCCCACCCAGGACTGTTACCCTCCCTTGGAACACAACAAAACCCAGTCAGTTTTGGCTTGTGCACTGGGCAGGCATAAGCTTTGTGTCCTGGCTGCTGGCAGTAAAAATAGGCCTGTGTCCTCTTTGACTCAACAGAGTTACCTCTGGGCTCCTGGTTGTCTCTGGTCCCCCTTGGCACAGAAGATGGATGTCATGGGGGACCCCCTCGTCGAGCGTTGATATTTTGCAGAGCCAGCTTGGCTGCTGTTAACCCATCAACTGAATCATGTTCCTTCACCCAGGTCCTGGTGTCATAAGGGAGGGCATTTAGCAGTTGTTGTAAAATAATGGCCTCACCAATCTGTTCCTTGGTCCACTACTCTGGCCGAATCCATCTTCTGTAAAGGCCCTTCAGGCGGTGATAGGTTTCAGTTGGTAGCTCCCCAGGTGGAATTGAGACATCCTGAAGCACTGTCTGTAGGTCTCAGGTGAGATGTCAAATTTGGTTAGTAGTGCTTCCTTCAAGGCTTTATAATAAGCATAAAAACTATGCTTAGAGAGTTCTAATCAACAGGAATCCCATCATGCCCAGACTGCTATTGTGAAAATCAATCATGAATTTCTTGATTAATATCAATGTGAGATACTTTAATGCATAACGTCTTCTTCAAAGAAAATGGAAGGCATAATTGGATGTGTTTCTGCGTTTTAACACTATGCTTCCTTTTCAACTACTGGAAAATCTATAAACAAAGTACACAAGCAATTTCAATCAGAATAACATTTTGTACTGAGACAACATTTTCAGATAAATTACTGAAAGCAACCAACAACAGTTTAAAAAATATGTTGTGGAGTTTCTGTGCTATGTTCTATCATTTATCGTAATTAATAACATAAGCCCCGCCTTGAAATGAATGGTGTTTCTTTAAACAGAAGTTTGGATGGAGGTAAAAAATCCAACATCATATTTCTGCTTCCCTACACATGCTTATAAGATACCTGGCTGCACATGGAAATGCATACATCTTTTCTAGTACTTGGCATATCACTCCTTCACAGATGGAGGTTTTGCATTTGGCATTTCTAGGATCATAATTCACTGTTATAGTAATATATATGAAGACAACTTTTAATAACCTGTGTATATTTTTTCTAGGTTTACTGGTTCTGTTGCGTAAGTTATTTTTTTATTTATAATACAGATGTACTGGTTGACTGGAGGCAACAGTACATTAACACTGCATTAAGATAAAAGGGATTGATATAGACACACTGGCTGACTGAACACTACAGTACATGTACAATGCATTGATGGAGAAAGGTAGTACAGACTTATTGATTAACACTAGCTAATCAACACATTTCCTTTGTCTTTTCTTTCACAATTTCACATTGCCCCCATTATATACTGTATCTGGACTGCATGTTTTACCTGCATTCATGTTTTGTATGAACAGTAAGCTTATGGTATATTATACTATAACAAAGCTAATTACAAATTCATCCTATTTTTTGTTTTTTTTTTCCCTCAGTGGAGGAAAAGAAGAGAAGGAAAAGGTAATTTTTAAGCTCATAGTGCTGTTCAGCAATGTCCATCTAACCAAGGAATATCTTGTGAGATTATGGAATCTTTTGATGCATGCAGTCGTTT